>NC_079449.1:21335126-21347626 GCF_903798145.1 Danio aesculapii | reverse complement strand
CATTTTCTTTTTGGCTTAGTCCCTTTATTAATCTGGGGTCGCCAAAGCGGGATGAACCGCCAACTTATCCAGCATATTTTTTACGCAGCGGATGCCCTTCCAGCTGCAAACCATCACTGGGAAACACCCATACACTCTCACTCACACACATACACTACGGACAATTTTAGCTTACCCAATTCACCTGTACCGCATGTCTTTGGACTTGTGGGGGAAACCGTAGCACCCAGAGGAAACCCACGCAAATGCGGGGAGAACATGCAAACTCTACATCACAATGCATTTATTCATGTTTCTTTCTGCATTCCTATAATGGTGTGTAATGTTGTGTTCATATAAATTCTGAAAACATATTAACGTAAATGTGAAAAGTGCATTCTTTGAGACCGACCATTTTATGTTTTTAATTTGTCCATAAGTCAAGTTGTCATATATACTGTCATATTGCACAGCTCTATTTCAGTGTGTTTGGATAAAAGCGTGAGTCAAATGTAGAAATGTAAATGTAAGCAGGCATCGCGCACTCTGACAAGAAACATCTAAAAGATAAAGGATGAAAGTAAATGCAGCTTACAGTGCTAAAATGAGCTTTAATGCTGTGTGAATCAGAATGGTGGATGAACTGTTGTTGCTCTCTCTGGTGTTTCTCTGGCAGGCATGTTTGACCGCAGCGTCACCCTGCTGGAGGTGTGTGGCAGCTGGCCTGAGAGTTTCGGACTGCGTCACATGCCCTCTGTGGAAGCCACTGAAGAGGGCCTGAAGGAGAGGCTGGCGGACGCCATGTCAGAGTCGCCCAGCAGAGACATTGTGGGATCTGGAACAGGTGAGTAGATGACCTCTCAATAATGGTGTTTTGAACATGTTCAGTGTGCTAGTTGATCAGTCTTTGTAATTGTTTGTAATTAATGTTTATACAGTAATGTTTTTAATGTAGGTCAGAGATTACATAAAGAGATTACATTTTTTTAGTCTTCACTGATACTAAGCCTGTATGATTAACTGTCCAAAGAAGATTTTTTTCACCTGATTGTGTTCATTTAATGAAAGTCATCAATAGTAATGGGAGCTTGTGGTAAAAAAATGCCACCAAATTCAATGAAAAATACATGTAATCGCAACATTACATTTAACTATGTGCACCATATACATTACTGTTGAGCTTAAAGGGATAGTTTATGCAAAAATGAAATTTCACTCATCATTTACTGTGGTTCCAAAACTTTTTGAGTTTATTTTTTCCATTGAACCAAAAGAAGATTCTTCTTGGAGATTGTCTTTTGAGCTTTTTTTTCCAAAATATCTTTCTTTCTCATCAAAAGAAAGTAACTCAAATAAGCTTAAAACAAGTGGTGGGTGAGTTAATGATGTTTTTTATTTTTTCATTTTTGGTGAACTATACCTTTAAGGCTATTAAAAACAATAGCCAATCAAAGCCATTTATATATCTGCCAAAAACGGCAGAGATTTAGTGAGTGCTTGTATTCACTGACTAAATTCTACATTGCAAATTCTCTCATCATAAACAGCAAAAAGCAGTTGTGATGCCAGTACGAGATTAATTTAGCCATTTATACACAATGATTATTAAGATTTGTAGCTAGACGATGTGATTGGTGTACACAGCTGTGTCGGCAGAATATAGAATTCTTTTAATATATATTTTTTTATTTATCATAATATTGAGAGCAATAATCTACCATTTGTTTTGTCAAAACAGCCCTGTACCCTGTAATGCTTTTTTATAGTAAACATATCATGTTTTAGAATGTGTTTTTTTTGCCAAAATTGCCATAATTTAAGTAAAAAAACTAAATACCCATAAAATATTGTTCTGTTATATTGCACAATAATGGAAAAGTTCATTCTTTGTGTGATGCTCAACATCATAGGTGAAAAAGTTTGAACTTTCCTTTTTATTAAAGACCTGCCAACAGAACCTCAGCAAAGTTAGTGCTCCTCATTAGTAGCTCATTAAGCTGAAAAGCAAACTAACTCCCTCAGAAATTATAGTTGTAAACCCTATTTTGTTCGATTTGTTCTTGCTAATACCTCCAGTGACTAGAGGAATCAGTTATGAAACCTCAATCCTGTCTGAATTAAGCAGAGATAAGAATATATCCTGGCGTATTTCTCGGACAGATCTTGAAAAAGACACATTTTACAATAACAAATTAGGTCATTCGCATTGAGCGAGAAGCTGAGCGAAATGAGGGGGGAAATTGCCACTCTTGACAATCCAAATGTTTAACTCATTTAGGAAGCTGCTGCTCTGTGTCCCTCCCCCCTCGTCTGAACAAGACTTTCTTTGATATCTGGAGAAGATGGAGGTTGGATCCTGGACGCCGCTGCTTGGAGCAGCGAGGTCACAAGGCCCTAATGCATTTAGCATCGACTGGCCCTCTCTCGTAGCGCGTCTATTAGGCACTAATTTGATTTGTACCTATTCATTTGCAGTCCCTGCAGCAGCACCGAGTTGGCCCTCTCCATAATTGGTTCTGTCTCTATTTTTGCATCATTAGATTAAGCCCGACTCCCGGACACTTGTAGTCTGCGCTTGTCCGTCCATTTATACAGCCTAATGTAACACAAAATTCATTACTGATCACATTACTCTCAACTTTTGGCCCCACGGGCTGGCGGATGAACGTAACGTTAAGCATCTCCTGAAGCAGGAAACCCAGAGTACGGATGAAAAATGGATTGCAGCGAGAGGCTCTAAATAAGCAGCACCGTGGCGGGGGACAGGGTGCTGGAGCCTCTGATGAGCGCTAGCCATCCGTTATGTCAGTCTATGTCTTTTTCAACCAGACGTCCGGCTGCAGTTAAGAATCAGTGCCAGACTTTAAGAGATCAAGCCATTCCCATTTGGGTCTTTGTTGAAGGTACAGACTAATGTGGCAGTAAGTGCTGAGAGTAACAGCCGAATATTGGTAATTACCCTATAGTCATCTAAGTACCCTCTTCATTTGTTGTCATGGGTCATGCCTGGATTTTGTCTAGACAGTAACTGTTGTTCCGGAAGACTCATGTGTCTATATTTTGCAGCAAGGTTAAAGAGAATGTGCTGAACTTAGGCTTAAAATTTGTCCTCTGCATTTGACCAATTTTAGTGAGAAGACACTCGGAGCAGTACCCAGGAGCAATCAGGGGTTCAGTACCTTGCTCAAGGGCACGTTAGCCATGGGCATTTAAGGTGCCAGTACTCAGAATCAAATCTGTAACCTCTGGGTTGCAAGTCTAACTCTCTAATCGTTAGGCCACAAATACAAACATTTGTTGATTTCAGTCATAAGTCACCATGTGGAAGGTGGAACTCTTGAATTCCTTAATGTATAAGCACCATAACCATATTCATAGACTTTTTGCAGAATCAAGTTTGCCATCTAGACACAACTTTACAGCTGGTCTGGGATTTCTTGGTTGTAAAGAAGCGTGGGATTGTGTCGAGTTGCTGGAGAGCCAGTGCATCTGTGTATGCAATACCTGAGCAGCTTTCTTTGTAGCTGTGGGACGCCCCATTTAATAAGCCAGGTTTGGTCCGGAGCCTCTTTGAAGGGTTGAAAGCAGATGGTTTGACACTTAGCATCTCCTCACGCACAGGCACTTCTTCAGAAGAGGATTGTAGCATCAGGGGACATCTTTGACTCTTCTTCTTTTTCTTTATCAATCGCTAACTGCTTCTCCATGTTTCATTCCATCCATCCCCTTCCTCCAGTCCTCAGATTTCCCCATTCTTGCCTGCCTGACCATAAATGAAATCGAGAACTAGGAACTTGTTCTTCTCATGCAGGTGATAGGGAGTAAACACAAGTCTCCCGATTTACTGTAACTGTAGTCTCCTAACCTAACCTAACCTAACCTAACCGAAAGGAATGTAAGTGAAAACGTGTAATGCAGTCATCTTTAAATTAGATTTCTGCCAGCGGCATAATGTTGCAAATTGAATTTTTGTCATTGGTGCTAACCTAACGTAAATTCCATTTAAGCAAGAGGACATGGCTCAACCCTGTCAGCCGCGGTGGCCCTCCCCACACCACCGCTGCCAGTGTTTACTGAGGTTACACACAGGGATTATGTCTCTGTCATTCCTCATTACTCCAGCCTCCCCCAAAAAACACATTTATATCTATTTCCCAGTTAAGCCTACAGCACTTAGAGCACATGCTCAAATCCCCCCCATCGGCCTTACAGAGCTCTCAGAAAGTAGTAGCAATGTAGACATGACTCTTAAAAAATTGATCATGCTAATACAGTCTGCCTTTAAACAAAATCTTGCAGCGAGAATTTTCTGTAACTTTTTTTCTGATTTGAGATTGAGATTGAGTCAATCTGTTGTTTTGCTGAACTTAAAATGATGCTTCTATGCTTTTGATTAGCACAGGCATATATGGCAGTGTGAAAGTCTAAAGGATTCTTCTTTGTTGTGTAGTGAAGCAAATACACATGTTCTTTTAAAAAATATTAAGGCCTATGGGGTTTTTTTGCACTTGATGAAGAGAGCCCACACTTCAGGAGCAAGACATGCCACAATAACTTCATTGTGAGAAGGATATTAGCGACAGCTCTCAAGCACCCTCTCTTTCTTCCTTTCCTTCATCTTCATTCTTAAGTATTCAATTCAGCCCTGAGGCCAGATGTTTACTGTCACAGCTTATGCCCATAAATTCACACTCTCCTGAACTCCAGAAAAAAATCCATATACTGGATACTGTGTTTTAAAGGGCACCTATTTGACGCTTTTTCAAGATTTAAAGGGTCAGGAAACATCAAAACATGTTTTTTGAGCTGTTGACAGTCATATATGTGTCTCATGCTGCTATAAACACTATAAGGACACAAATATTTCACAAAACAGTGAAAATTGGTTGTTTTTGCGTTATTTCAAGCAAATTCGTTCTTCCGGTTTGAAACGAATTTTTGAAGCTGCGTCACGGCCATGAGATCTTAGCGTGTATTCCAGCGTGGAGTCTGGCTGTCTGTACCTGGGAGTACCTTATGACGTCTCTGAGTGTGCTGCATTTATTCATGAGAAAGACTTGGTTTAAACCTATCAGCGCGCTCTATTGTGTATACGGTGCAACTTCATTAATATGCATGACCTGTTTTTACCTGATACAGTGTCAAGACCGCAGAGAGACGCCACGTTGTGTTGCCAAAAAAAGTGGAAGAAAAACAAGAACAGTTTAGAGACACTGGTTGTCAGTGTTGTGTTTATTAATGTGATGCAACAAAGGTTTTGTTTAAATTTTCCCGCTATGAGAGCGCAGCAGGACTCACGTGTGGATTACAGTGCACGCGGCGCAATGTTCTAAGGAACATTTTTTTACCCGAGAGCTTTTCTCATCTGGAAATGGTGAAATCCTGATTTGCTGCTCGTTTCCTTTTAATAAAGACGCGGCTCCAGTTGGTGTTGATGGTCCTGTCTCTACAGATTTGGTAGGTGTGTATGATCAGTGTCTTTGTTTGTTCATTCAGAGGCAAAGCTAGTTCGTATCGTCAGCAGTACTCTTTCGTTGTTTAAGACAGACCTTAGTCAAAAATATTTAGTTACTAAAGTTTACAGTATGCTACTATCACTTCAATATTATAGACTGAAAGATCCGCTGTAAATGCTGCTCTCAGAGTGTAAACATGTAAACACCGCAACCAAACTATTAGCGTCGTGTTGAATTCTGACGCTACCTACCCAGTGCATCTAAGTTACAGAGAAATGCGGAGGGTTTGTTTTCTCTTATACAACGTGCAGTATCAAACATTGAACAGTCACTGTCTCCCCTGCGTCTGTGGGTTTGTTTTGCCGCTGTAAAATAATGTGTGAGACTGATTGTCTGCTAAAAATATTGCATATTTGCTATTTAACGTTGGCAGAAAATACAATGTGAAAGAGTAGTGTGGCTCAATTCACAGCACTCAGTAAAAATGCGGTGTTTTTTTTCTCTTATACGACGTGCGGTATCAAACATTTCACAGTCACTGTCTTCTCCCCTGCTTCTGTGGGTTTGTTTTGCCTCGGTGTAAATCAGCGCGTGCCCAAATGTAAACTCCCATTTTATCCAGATCCTTCCCTCTTCCCTCCCCTGACACTCCCACCTAAACAGAGCTAGATACACCCACTTTCCTGACTTTTTCCAAACTAGAGGTTTGAAAACACCCTGTTGAGATAGGGGGTTTCATGGCCCTTTAAGATAAGTCTTTTGCGTCTTTAGAATGTGTCAGCTCAAAACACCCATCAGATTATTTATTATAGCTTTCAGAATGTTGGATTGTCTGCTCTGATCACAATGTAGCTGTTTTTGTTGCCTGCTCCTTTAATGCTAATTCTCCCCGCCCACCGTTCCCACGTGCTTGTCAGTGTGCCTCAATCTCCGCCTCGGCTGCATCAGATAAACAGCGCAGTGACAGACATGAAGGAAGCAGATCTCACATAACATTTGAGAGAAATATTACAGTAACTACTACAGTTCCCAATGATTATTTAATGTATTTGTTGAAGGATTCAGTCTCTTAAAACTCCGATGTGATTGGTTGGATACACCTGATGTTAGAAGTGAATGCAAAATGGATTTACTTGGTTAACTTGTTGGCATGTCTACAGAAAAAATAAATAAATAAATACATGTACAATTTATGAGGGTCAAACATTGTTCATTGGCAGCCAATGTAGACCATTAGCTTAGTTTCATTAACAATATATGGAATAGCTAACTACTTATGATTACGACAATATGAATGTCAAGTGGCTTAGTAATCTATAGTTTCCCAACCCTGAAGCTTCAGAAGCTTCTCATGGCTGTCCATTGAGCAGTCTGGTGAAAGGAAGAACACATGTAGGTGAGCATAGTTTCCAGAACATAAACGGACACTTACATGCTGTGACCACCAATGAGCTGACTGAACTGTGACCGTCTGAACTTATAATGATTAAAGCTTTTGTCACGAAACTAAGAACAATGCCCTTGCATCCGCCAGTAACACTCGATGGCTAGACACTTCAGGGCGCCAAAAGTCTCTCTTCCTCTCGATTGGCTGTTAGCACTCATGAAAGAAACAGGATGTTTGTTTTCCAACCTCTCCAAAGTCATCAAAACAGTCATCACTCACTGTTTTAGCCTCCGCACACTGATGACATAATTTTGAGTTTATAAAATTGTCAGGTCATGTTTGAACTGCCTTTTTGATTGAGTCAATTGTCTGATCAGGGATTGGTTATTAGTTGACTCTCAAAAAATTGGAATGATGTCATTTTTAATGTTTTACAAAATCCCCAATTTTATTTAATATTTTATGGTGCTTTCTGTTATTATAATTCTTTGCTGTAACATCCCGTGTGATTCAGTGTGTTTTGATTAATTCTATGGAGTTTTTCCACCCAAAAGCAAGAAGTATTGGTAACACTTTAGTTTATGTCACAATTCATGGTATTAACAAACCATTAACTAACACTACTAGCTTAATAAACCACTAATTATCTGTTTATTAATAGTTAGGTAGAAGTTGGGTTTATGTTTTGGGTAGGATTAAGGATGCAGAATAAGATCATACTTTATAACTATTTATAAACAGTTACTATGTTAATAATAGGCAGGTAATAAGTAGGCCCACATGGAATCTGCAGGTGCAGAAATCGGCAGATTTTTAGCCCATCATTGAGTCTATTTATTTACTTGTGTGAATTTATATTTAATCCGTTTTTAATTTAATTTCAGTAAAATTATTGACTCATATGAAAATGTTCATATGGTTTATGTACAATACAGTTTGTAAAATAATAGTTTCTGTCTTTTTCTTGCTTTGCTTACCAAATTTGTGGATCTAGTTGGATTGTAAAGTTAAAAAGATGTTATTTTTATATCATATATTTAGGTATGATACTTCCAAAATCATTCCACATAAATCCACAGATTTTTTTTTTTTTTTTTACAAAATTATGTGCAGAAACAGCTAAATGTCTGCAGGTTATGTCTGGCCCTAGAAATAAGCCAGTAGTTAATAACAAGAATTGTGACCTAATCTAAAGTGTTACCGAAGTATTTACAAAAGTAGTATTTTATTTAATGGTTCATTTATTAGAAGATTTTGATATGTATGCTAATGATAAATTGTGTTCACACTTGTGTTCGCAGGTTTGTGATTAGGTGTGATTACTGTATTGCTTTACTATTATTACCTTAATAATTTACTAATACTACTTTATTACATTACTACATTGCAGGTCATTTGAACAAGTATGAAAGCTACCATCTGAAATCTGGTAAAAAGTGGATTTTGGTCTACTTCCAAATGATCTCTAATGTAGTTCGACTGAAATGTGAACACAACATGGACCAAAACTAAAAAGGGGATAGATATTTTTCTGTTTTCGGCTATTCTGTTTTCAGCTGAAATTTGGTGCCAAATTGAACCAGTAATAAACATTATTTATTTATTTTCTTTTATTTATTTTAGTCTGAATCAAATTAGGACACCCAAACTACACCTGTGAACACAACTTGAGACTAGCTGAGTTTTAATTGTTTTAACCATTCCAATTAATTGGTTGGGATTTGATTGAGAATTTAAATTGTAAGAGAATCAAACAGGTTTTGAGTTGGTAATGTGGAATGGTCATTATTTCAGGTAACACTGTAATAACACAGTAGATTGTTCTGATATATACTGGGCTAGATCTTGTTCCAGGCTTACTGAAAACCCTCCATTGTTTGTTTACCTGGATAATAACAGTAATATTCCCTGTTTAAACTAGACTAACTCACAAGTGTTCTTCTACCAAATCTGGAGCTATTATCAAAGAGAGCGTTCCATGTCTTAATGTCACGGCTCATTTTAATATGGTGCGATAGTCATCACTAGAGCAACAAGACACAGCTGAAAGCACAGCAGCCCAGTCACTCGCCATGCAAAGGACTTAGCTTATGGTAATCAATCATCCACCACCTTTACACAACGCACGGACGATGGATTGCATAAACAAACCCAGCACTAATCTGGGTCTGCTCAATCTCCTGCCAAACCCAAGTTCCTTAGTGGAAGTGTGCTGGACCATGACTTTGTGCTGGACGACAGTACCATTTGGTTAAAGTGTTTAACTGCTCTATAATTCCTGGTACATAAGCGTTGCTGTTTAAAAATAAATCCATGTGTCATTTAAATCTTCTTTGAACTGCTTCTCTACCAGAACACTGTGACACTTCATTTGTGGGCAAGAGGACAGGCGCGATCATAGGGATATTAGGTCCATTTCTGCAGACTGTGTTGATCTGACCCGTGGAGCTGTTGCTGAGGAGAGAGAGCCTGCAGCTCGCAGTGATTTTACCCCTGCCATTGACCCTGATGTTGAGCTCAGCTGTGGCTGACATTATTACTTACATGCTCTCAGACAATGAACACAAATACGGATAGCTCTTTTCTGGGGTTTTATAATGGGAGGTTTTCAGTTAAAAACAAAGCTGGGTTCATACAGAAAACAAATTTTAAGTGTTTTATAGTAAATCATATTATTAGTAATATATTATTAGTAATAATAATTGTATAGTATTAGTAATATAATATTATAAGTAAATTATATACAAAACCAAATGTGCTAATAGAGGCCAATATTGATGCTCAATGCGAAACGTCTTTGCCATCTATCGTATCTACTATGCAAGTTGAGAAAAATTAGGATAAACATTTGCATGAGAGGAAAAACCTCCTGCGAGCAAACTCAAGTGAGTGATGCTGGTTCATGTTTTGTGTGATATTTTTTGTTCAAAATGTTGTTGCTAGTTTTGCCTTAGACATTCTTAGCTAGTTTTTAGTTTCATATGATATGAGTGTGTTGTGTTGTAGAAAAAAACACTTTTGTCACGTTTACAACAAACATTTTTTTTTACTCTTAAATTGAACAAGCCCATTATACACTCATCGGCCACTTTATTAGGTACATCATACTAGTACCGGGTTGGACCCCCATTTGCCTTCAGAACTGCCTTAATCCTTTGTGGCATAGATTCAACAAGGTACTGAAAATATTCTTCAGAGATTTTGGTCCATAATGTCATGATAGCATCACGCAATTGCTGTAGATTTGTCAGCTGCACATCCATGATGCGATTCTCCCGTTCCACCACATCCCAAAGGTGCTCTATTGGATTGAGTTCTGGTGACTGTGGAGGCCATTTGAGTACAGTGAACTCATTTTCACGCTCAGGAAACCAGTTTGAGATGATTCGTGCTTTATTCTGCTGGAAATAGCTATCAGAAGGTGGGTACACTGTGGTCATAAAGGGATGAACATTGTCAGCAACAATACTCAGGTAGGCTGTGGTGTTGACACGATGTTCAATTGGTACTAATGGGCCCAAAGTGTGCCAAGAAATTATTCCCCACACTATTACACCACCACCACCAGCCTGAACCAATGATACAAGGCAGCATGTATCCATGCATTTATGTTGTTGACGCCAAATTCTGACCCTGCCATCTGAATGTTGCAGCAGAAATCGAGACTCATCAGACCAGGCAACGTTTTTACAATCTTCTTTTGTCCAAGTTTGGTGAGCCTGTGTGAAATTTAGGACCATTTTCTGTAAACCCTAGAGATGGTTGTGTGTGAAAATCTCAGTAGATCAGCAGTTTCTGAAATACTCAGATCAGCCAGACACCAACAACTATACCACGTTCAAAGTCACTTAAATCACCTTTCTTCCCCATTCTGATACTCGGTTTAAACTTCTGCAGATTGTCTTGACCATGTCTACATGCCTAAATATATTGAGTTGCTGCCATGTGATTGGTTGATTAGGAATTTGCGTTAATGAGCAGTTGGATATAGTTGTACCTAACATAGTGGCCGGTGAGTGAAAAACCCATAGTGAATTATTTTTCTTAGTTTGTCTCACTGTTCAAGTATTTCAGTCTTCTTTTTACCCCTAAACAAAGAACAAAACAGAACTTCGCTGTGAATTTAACTGGCCCTTTATTGTATGGCTGCATAATGAGGTTTTCAGGAGGAAAATAAAGTGTGAAAACAGGAACACAATCATTATTTCCTCCCCTCAGCACTCACCCATTCATCCCATGGTGAGTCTCCTCTGTCCAGCTAAGACTTGAGAGTAATGTGCGGCGACAGGGTGAGACAGTAAAGAAGAGTTCCTACATTCAGAGGCTCTCTTCTTTTCTCTCTGCCTCAATCCGCCAGTGACACTTTGGGCCTAGATATCATTTTTACATCTATCCCCTGCTTTTTTTCCTCATTCATTGTTCTTCTAACCTACAAACTAGTCACTAAAACAGTAAAGAAAAGGGCGGACATTGGGATTGAGGCTAGAAACTGAAGCTTAGAGTAAATGGGCTTTTTGTGGGATTTTTTGAGACTGCACTTAACAGCTCGCTCAAGGGAGCGACAGTCAGAAAATAGCGGCTCAGAAAGAATGAAAGAAAGAAAGCAAGACAGCTGAGGGGGTGGAAGGAGCACTTTTAAAAGATGTTCCAAGATGTCTAGACATGGTGTTGGTGAAACATGACGAAAGCGGCAGGCATTTGAGAGCACTGCAAATGGAAGCAAGAGGCAGGTGTCGTTGATACATACTGCGTGTCAAGCCAGCTCAAAGCTGTGATTCCACAACTCATCCAGACTCGTAGGACATTTACTGTGTTTAGCTTCTCAAGAGCATGACGAAGAGTTCATTATTCAATACCACACTTACCTTGCTCTTTCCTCCTCCTCTTCTTTCTCCCAAACTCTCCCGTCCCTCTCCTTTCCCCATCTACACGTGTGCTGTGTATATATCAGTAAAAGAGGTTGCATGAATTAGTGATAGAGGACATAATGGAGGGGTTTCTTCAAGGCGCAGCTGAAAGGCGTTACAGCGCTAACGGTCCACACCAATATGAGATCACTGACCTGACTGCAGCACTTTCCAGGAAAGTGAAAAGAGGAGAGAGGATGTGAAGCGAGCGAGAGAGGAAAAGTGTGACTGTCGCTTCCTCAGCCACTCTTTCACACACACACGCAGCTCTCTAATGGCCTCACACTTGGGAAAGCACTCATGCACGGTGCTGTGAATAAACATTTTCTCTCTTTCCTCCTCTAGAGGCGTTCCAGCGCTTTCAGGTGATCGTGTGCTCAAAGAGGACAACATCATTTAGCGCTATTATTTAATTGCTCAGTGATGATCTGACTAATGCAAAGCAAAATGGCAATTATGCAAAGCAGAAACAGCATTGCTGTTTGTTTCCTAATGTGTTTGTGGCTGGTAGATGAAAGCTCCGCTTTGAAGCACTGTCGTCCGGTATGGTGTTGGAGAGCACGTGTGAGCAATAGTGCTTTTCAGTGAAAGACCAGCTGAGTGCAGGATTCCTCCTTGGGCTACAGCGCTTTAATGAACCTCACTCCATCAGAGAGACTGTGTGTGTGTGTGCGTATGTATACTGGCCTCACATCTTGGATGCTTGGCATGGCGTAGAGCTTGGCGGCCGTCACGTTGACTGTGCCCATCAATCAAAGAGACATAAAGCAA
>NC_079449.1:21252626-21330126 GCF_903798145.1 Danio aesculapii | reverse complement strand
TCGCTCTGGCTAACTCCATACCTCATACCTCTGCTTTTAATGAGGAAATGAGAAATGTGCCAGTGCTGGAGGATGGTATGTGGCCGGCCAGCTGAGGTTACAGGAGGATTTCATTAAACGTAATTGAAAGCACAGCGAAGGTCGGCCACCTTTACCTGCTCCACTCTGGAAAGCTCCCTCTAGAATCACCATGAAATATGGAGATGTTTGCATGTAGGCAGAGCTTATTCAGTGTAGTGCCCGCCTCCTACCCTCTCTGATTGGGCTTCTCTCTCTCTCTCTCTCTCTCTCTCTCTCTCTCTCTCTCTCTCTCTCTCTCTCTCTCTCTCTCTCTCTCTCTCTCTCTCTCTCTCTCTCCCCCTTCTTTCTCTCTCACACACACACACACACACACACACACACACACACACACACACACACACACACACACACAGAGACCCGCAACTATTAATAGGCCAGACAGAATGAGTGAAGTAGATACTGGACCACACTATTACTGTTACAGTAAAAGTGTCCCATAAACACTCGTTCAGCTGGGGTTCTGCAAATGCCCACCTTTAAAAGGGAGAGTTCTATCATCAATTACACATTGTTGATATAAAAAATGATTATTTTGATCAGTTTGAGTTTTGTTTTTGTTTTGTTGAACACAAAAGTAGATATGTTGTAAAATGTGGGATACTGGTAACCATTGACATCCATAATAGGAAAAAACAAACACTGTGGAACTCAATGGTTAGCGGTTTTCAACATTCTTAAAAATATCTTCTTCTTTTTTTTAACAGAAAGAAAAAATAAATAAATGTTTGTCTTGAACACAAGGCAAGACAAGGCTAGGTAAATGATGAGAGAATTTAAATTTTTAAGTACACTGCTACTTTAAAAGATGATATTCCAATATCATTATATGCTAATAATAAAAAATTAATAAATAAATATTTATATAAATTCATTTAAATATAATATGATTTATAAAAATATTAAAAGCAGTATTATTATTATTATTATTATTATTGTTGTTGTTGTTATTATTATTATCATTATCATTATTATCATTATCATTATTATTATTATTATTATTATTATTATTATTATCATTATCATTATCATTATTATCATTATCATTATCATTATCATTATCATTATTATTGTTATTATTATTATTATTATTATTATTATTATTATTATTATTATTATCATTATCATTATTATCATTATCATTATTATTGTTATTATTATTATTATTATTATTATTATTATTATTATTATAGACCATTTTTACATTTCCGTTTTTTTTTTCAGCAGCAAAAGTCGTCATAGTTGGGAAAACTTAAAGCTCAGTATGGGAGAAAACAACAGACATATTTTTATAATAAACATATTTATATATTTTATTTTTGTTCAAATAATAAAAGAAAAACACCACAAGGGTGTTATCAAGACTTTCAGAAAAACTGGTGTGAGACTGATTAACGGCAGCCAGAAGGGAAAATAACGTCAAATTGACTGTCCTGTCCCCACACTGCATTAGAAACGCCTCATCAAATCGGTAATTCGTTTCTTGTAATTTGAAGCTAAGATGATATTATACATACATAAATACATATAAATGTTCATACGTAAAAAAAAAATCACAATATTAAAAAAATTCAAAGATTTAAGATGCTGATGACCGCAGATTTTTAGTTCATCACTGAGTCTGTGTGTTTACTTTTTATATATTTATAAATGTATAGTTATTCAGTTTTTAAATTAGGTTAACTAATATTATTGTGATATAATAAAATTAATATTAAAATATCCATATGATTTATTTACAAAGTAATATTTTCTGTCTTTTAGTAGATACAGTGCTCAGCATATACAGTATAAGTACACCCCTCACAAATCTATCTTTAATTCCAATTTTTATAGGAAGCTGCGCAGTATTTTATTTGTGCATATACATTAGATTAGTCAGTACTGAAGCCAAATCTGGAGCTTATCTAACAAACTAGTTCAGCCAATATTATATGTTATAGAAAAATATTACATACCAATTTTAAAAAGAGGAAAAGTCAAGAGACGCAAAAAAATAAATAAATAGAAAAATTTAGTTGAAATTTTGTAGGTTGTAATTTTTTTTTTTGCAATATTTTGCTCGAATTTAATTGTATTATCGTTCAATTTCTAAATATGTTTGGTGACTAAAATATTATTTTAATAAATATGTCCGTTTAATAAATCAGTTTTTGTGTAAATTCACCAAAATACATTGCCTATATTCACTGAGAAATGGATACAAATATTCATTTTCAAAATGGAGTGTACTCAGTTATGCTGAGCTCTATATATTATATGAGAGACTTGCTTTGTTTATCAAATAAGTGGATCGAACTAGATTTGCATTGTAAACATTAAATAAAAGTTACAAATATATTCTTTTTTATTTTATAAATTTTGTTTTTAGCTGCAATACTCCTAAAATCACTCTGCATAAATCCCCAGATGTTTTACAAAATTCTCTGCAGAAATAGCAAAAAAATGTCTGCAGATTCTGCCTGACTTTAGACATAAGTTATACAATAACAAATAAAATACAGAGATTTACAAGCTTGCATAAAATCCCATTAACAAGCCAGAAGTCACACCTCAATAATAAAACAATAAACAAGCTAAATGTTACTAATTGCATAAAAGTGACAGTGATCTTAACTATATTTTAGTTGTCTTGATGGGTGATATATAAATAAAGTTCACTTGAATGTATTTTCTGTGACCCAAAATGAATTGTATAACAGTTACAGGATATAGTTTCAAGTGAACACAACTGTGGCATCAAAAACCTAGCATAATGCTGTAATCGTATCACGTTATTCTGCTCATCCCGCCCACCCCGAATGTGTAACGTCATTATTTACTCTTCTCTAAAGCCGAGAGCTCAGTTTCAGCGGAAGTGTATGACCGCTGGCTCTCTTCCTTACATGCAGATTCACAAACAAACACTGGCGGCTCCAGGTGCGGTCCTGACCATCTGCGTCTGCCTCTAATCAGCACATTAGCTGCTGTGTGTCTGTGCCTCTGCTGGGCACACGGGGAAGAGCACACAAGCACCTGTCACAGGGCTATGAACAGCACAGCAAACAAACACCACCGCTAATCATCAGGGGAATGTGGTCACCCGTCACTTCAATACTGTATACACACCAGATCATAACCCACAAATGAAGGATAGCAGCGTTCTGCATGCGATGTCTGTTTTAAACACTGCATATATCTCAGCCCTTATGAGTCTCTGCTGTGTATACAGTAGAGTCCTTTTAACAACATGTAACATCCACAGCATATACAGTACAAATCATGCTGAGAATAACACTCGCTACAAGGTGACATAACACAACCTTTGTGCATTATATCTACAAATCTGCCCTCCCTGTGTTTGGGTGGGTTTTGCACCATTTTGTACTTTTAAGAAATAAAAGTTCTTCATTGGGATTGCTGGTTTAATCAAGAACTATTAATATACATTTTTATAAGATCTATCCAGATTGTCATTCTTCAACAGGTTCTTTATAGTGGAAAACACAGCTTTGATTATTAAATGTTGCTATAAATAACTAAAACTAAAACCAAAAGCATTTGCAGGGTTTCTGCAGGTTTCTCCAAGATAAATGTAAGACTTTTTGAGACATTTATAAGACCATTATGAATGAAATTTTAGACTTGTACAGGGCTAAATACTGAGGATTCTTTTTTTCAAATATCCCAGTTAGAAAATATTTTCACTAGCCCTGTCAAGAAAGATTAAAATTGAATATACTTAATAATACAATCATAATAATTTAGTTTCATAATTTTCTAAAATTAATTTTCAAATGCATCCATTCTAAAAACCATATAACCCTTACCAAGAATTAAATAAAGGATAGCTCTCAATTACTGTACAATAATAATAATTTAATAATTAAAAATGTATTGGTCAGGTCGGTATCCTCCGCAGTAAATAAATGTAGAAGTTTTAAGCAAATGCTATTTTTAAATAAAAAGTTAAAAGTTTTATTGAGATGGATTGTTGGTGATTGTATGGGTGTTGATGGCCAGATTGGGTAGCTATACATGATGAAAGGAAAATTAAGACCTGTTAAAAAATTAAGTCTTACAACACAACATTTCAGTAGATTTATGACTTTTTAAGAGCTGAAATTTAGCTTTTGAGATTTAAGACATTTACATTTAGTCATTTAGCAGACGCTTTTATCCAAAGACTTTTTAAGACCCTGCGGATTGCCTGATTTATTTTGTAGGCACTCTTTGGTTCTTTGGCATCTTTATTAGTGTTTAGTGTCGGATAAGTTGCTTCAAAAAATTAATGAATTATCTACACTGTAAAAAAAAAATACTGGTTGCCTTAAATTTTTAAGCTGAATCAAGTTAACCTTATGAGTCCGTTGAACTTATGTTAAACAGACTTAATTATATAAGTTACACAAGCTGTTTTAAGTTAGAACATGATTAACTCAGTTTAATAAGTTACAATGAATTTAAAACATATGTTGTCAGGACTAATTGATCATGTCATTTTTACAGTGTACTAATTACATAATTAAATTATTTGCTAATTAATTTGTCTGAAATGTAACCTTATATCTCAACGAGTAATTGAATTATTTAACTCAATACAACTTAAAATCTAAAAGCATACAGAATACAAATAATTATTTCAATTTGACAGGGCATATTAGCTTTATTTAAAACAGTAACACTTAATAACTCTTAAACATGTATGAAACCCCAAAATGTTTCGTAGTTGTAACGACAACATATTTCATACATATATTATATATTGACATAAATTTCCTACTCAATTCTTTGATTTCTCTTTAAAAAATAATAATAATACAATATGTGTATGTGTGTGTGGGGGGGGGGGGGGTGAACTGAACTGATTTATACAGAACTGTTGAATTTGTGCACAGTATTTTCGGCAGGTGTATTTTATGTAACTTCAAAAAGTACCTACAATTAAAAGTAATGCCTTGCTTTACCTTTTTCAGGGGAAAAGTAAATTTAACTACAGTAACTAGTACTTTTACACTTATATTTGCAAAAGAAATCGCTTTGAAGAGAATCCTTCATGGGATTGTTTAAAATAGGTTTTGAATTTTGCCATCATTTACTTACCCTTCACTTGTTCAAATCCTATTTGAGATTCTCTCTTAAAAATAGTTTTTAAAGTAAAAATGCCATTAACTTTCGTGTTATTTGTTGATGGGTGCCAACAAACAGCATTCTTCAAAATATCTTCTTTTGTCTTCAACAGAACAAAGAAACCCCTAAAGGTTTAAAACTCCATGAGGGAGATAAATAATGATATGATTTTCATTTTTGGGTGAACTATACCTTTAATATACACTGTTATTTTACCCAAAATTGAACGGTGACGTTTATGGCGGTTGATATGTCAACAGGAAATTTTTAGGCTGTAATCCGTTAGCTGCAGAGATACGCTAAATGTAAACTTCTGCTGACAATACCCAAGCATTCTGTGATCTATTTTGTCTGTGTTCGGGTCATAATGACAGTGTTAATGTGTTGCAAATGTTCCATCTGAAGATGATTCTGACTAAAAGTGCTGAGATACTTGAGCGACCCGTTGCTATGGTGAAGAGAGTTTCTGATTGTAAGGATTTATTGACTGCTGAGATGTGCTCATTAAAGATGCGTTTCATTTTTAGAGCAACAGAAATACAGCACACATTATTCAATAGTAACATACACAGCAATATTAAACAAAGTAATACACACTTGCACACATATATGTATGTGTTTTTGTGAGTGTGTGTGTGTGTGTGTGTAAACTACTTATAACTTTGTCCAGATCGACAAGGGTGGATCATTTAACTGTGGTCATCCGTTATAATGAAGGCATTGGCCCAAAGAAAAGCTTTAGAACTCTTCATTTTTACTTTTGCTGTCTCTTTCTTTCTCTGATTGTCTTTTTTTTATTCCAGGAGACCCAGATTTCCTATACATCACGCATGAGGACCTTTTATTTTGCATCTCTGTTTAATGTTTGTCATCTCTTTTCATTTGTTTATATATTTATTTTCGTGTTGTCACTTTATGTACACTGGAAGTTTCTGTAGCCAAAACAAATTCCTTGTTTGTGTAAGCACACTTGGCAATAAAACCGATTCTTATTCTGATGAGTTAGATCAGGGATGCCCAAACTCAGTCCTGGAGGGCCGATATCCTCCATAGTTTAGCTCCAACTTCCTTCAACACACCTCCCTGGAAGTTTCAAGTATACCTAGAAAGAGCTGGATTACCTGGTTCAGGTGTGTCTAATTGGGGTTGAAACTTAATTGTGCAGGACACTGACCCTCCAGGACCAAGTTTGGTCACCCCTCAGTTAAACCTTCCCTTACTGTAATTTACCTAAAACACAGATTACCATGAGAACTTGCCAATGGCAGGGAAGCATTGTCTCTTGATTGAATTATCTTGTCAATGGTGAAGAAAGAGTTAACTTGACATCTGCATATTTAACTAAACACTTCTAAACAGCTCTTAAGATTAAAACTTCTTTTACAGGAACAGAAAATCCCTTCCCTGACAGGAATGTTCACGTAGAACACTGAGAGTCTTGGTGTATGTTGATTTGTTCATCTCTGAACAAAATTACACTCACATTATGTGTGTGTTCTCACATATAATATTGTTTCATAGTTTGGTACCACAACATTTAAACAGAAGAAGAAATTATCGCAAATTTTCAATCAGGCAAATAAGATAACTGGTCACAAACAACATTCACTGCAGATTCTGTTTGACTCCTTAATGGAAAAACAGCAATTGTTATTTTTAAAGATAATACACATCTCCTTCACTAGCTTAGCTTTTGAAGTGTTACCATCAGGACACAGAATTCCTAAAGCCTGAAGAAATGCTTATAAAAAGTCATTTATCCCTGTTGCAGTTGTTGTCTTAAATTGGATCACTGTTTGAAGTGAATGGGGTTGTTGTGAAGAATGATCTGCAGTAATATGTACGGGGCTAATATGTTTTTTTTAAGTTTTTAACTTGTGTTGTTGTCTTGATGAGTGTTGCTATTATGCCCCTATAATTGGTTTTTTGAAAATGACCTTTCATCAACGTGACGTCGATACAGAGCTCAAGCCCCGCTCATTTGTTGCGAGCGCAGGCCCGGGAAAATTGAAACCCCTGGCCCCGCCCACAAACACTGTAGAAAGAAAAAGAGGAAGACAAACACTGCAGCAGATCCCAGTTGAATCATGTTGTGAAGACGCTGTGCTCTGAAGTGTGAGGGAAAGTTAGTGTTATTTTCCCTACTCAAAGATGATGCTGTGAAGAATCAGTGGTTGAAGTTTAATTTTGCAAAATACCTCAGCATTATAGCCCCAGACCTGTGCTGTGTTACCGTCATTTTTCTGAAGAGTACTTCAGCAATCTACATGCTTACAACGGGGGATTCATCGGCCATTTGTTAAAGGAAAAATCAGAAAAGACTATTAATGTATGGGACTTTGTCAGAGCTTGACAGGAACTTTACAGTACACAGTTCATGGATCAGTTTCTTCCTCCATTTCATAAGTGTAAGGAACTTAAGTGCTATTAAAATGGTTGCCGCCTTGTTTTCTCTAGCTTGCAAAATGTGTATTTAATTATGTTTTTTTACCTGTAAGCACTCCACGTGGCTTGTACTGTATCTGGTTAACTCTTTATATTTTCATATTGCATCTAAAGCCATGTTGAAAACGTGGCACATACTGCTTTGTTTGTGGATTTAAATGCATTTGTGAGCTCGCGATCCACTGCCGTTTGTTGTTGCTATGGCCACCATCAGCTATTCTTATTTGTGTGGTGGTCAGGTTTCAAAATAGTTCAGCTTTTGCAACTGTATGTGTGAATAGAGCAATATGCTGGTGTTTAACTGCCTTGCTTAATTGCACTCCTGCAGTGGGCTCACACATATAAAATTGTTGATAAGGCATGGTGGGAATTTCTCGATGTCTCACGCTGAACGCAGTCGACCAACAGACTGGGTCATTGGACCAATGAGCGCAGATTAGCATTGAGCTAAGGAGGGGTTTGGAAACAAATGAATCGCTGAACAAATCATATGGGAGTCGTTGGGATAATTAGGTCAAAATAAATGCTTATTATAAGACAATGAAAGGGTTTTTTGATCATGCATGAATATCAGCCTGTTGTTGGAGACCACCAAAACCAAAATATGACCCTTTTTAATGTATAAATCGAGGGTTAAAGACAAATTTCCTTTCTTTGCCAAGCAGAGCGGGCAATAATGTAAAACTAAACTAATCTCTCTTTCTCTGTGTGCAGCAGAGCTCCAGCGTGAGGGAAGCATTGAGACTCTCAGCAACAGCTCGGGCTCCACTAGCGGCAGTATTCCTAGAAACTTTGAGGGCTACCGGTCGCCTCTGCCCACCAACGAGAGCCAGCCCCTCAGCCTGTACCCCACAGCATTCCCCTGAGCCAACCCAAGCCTGCAGACAATCTCCACAATTTCCCACCATCCGGTATATTGCTTTAATGAGCCTGGGCATGCAGGAAGAGCAGCTCAACCTGAATATCCTTTATCAGTCGTTGAAGTATCCTCCACCTGAGTGTGTGTGTGCGTGCGTGCGTGTGTGTTAAGCTTGACAGGACGTACTGTACAAGAGATATCCACACTTTTCTTAAAGACATGTCATATTATTAATATCAATAATATCAATTGAACTTCCAGTGAGTATGTGTGATGGAGAGAGAGAGAGAGTGAGTGAGTTCTTTAAATATGAGTCTTGATTACCTCTGCTATTGAGTTCTAAGCGTAACGCTGATTATTATTATTCTAAAAATAGTGTTTGATTATGTTTTAGTCGATGTACTGTAGTTTGAATTGTCTTTTTTAAGTAGTCAAAATTGATTGTTTACCATTTAAGTCTTGCATTACGCTATAGTGTTTATTAATCTGCACATTATTTTCTGTATATTTGATTAGATTTTTTATTAAGAGTTTTGAAACATCGTCTGTTTCGTCAACCCAGTGGTGTGGGAAAATGACTACAGCTATGGCGGAAGAATTAGGAGAGTACTTGAAAATTCTCAGTCCTCGAAGTCACAGTTTAGTTATGCTTTTGAGTCAAATGGAAGTGTTTTATTATTATGTAAAATAACAAAATTTAGTGATGTTAAATGTCTGGTGTAACTTTTTCAAATACAAATGTTGGCATTTAGACCATTTTTGCATATAATAACAATAGTTGGCCTGTTTTTTTCAGTAAACACAATAGCAAGATTTGAACAGTTAAAAGGATAGTTCACTCAAAAATGAAATTTGAGTCTCTTTCTTAATGGAGATAAAGTGAAGAAGGCTTGAAAGCAGCAACCATTAACTTCTGCCGTCATTTTATTTCCTACTACTTTTTGTAGCACAGGTTGTACTTTTTTGTAGCAATTGTCAATGGCTGCTGCCTTCCAACATTCTTCAGAATATCTTGTCAACAGAAGAAAGCGGTTTAGAAACACTTGAGTGAGAGTAAATGGTGAGAAAATGTTCATTTTTGGGTGAACTGTCCCTTTAAGAAAGCAATGTTTGTTGTAAAAACCCTGATTTTCATTTGTTATTCTGCTCAGACATTTTCTGAAAATATCAAATGCTCTAAATCACAATATTTATGTTTGAAATGAGTTCTCATACCTTTATATAATAAAACAAATATGAATATTTGACTTAAACTGACTTTTCAAGTATTTCTTTTTACTTTTTCCATAGCTGTGTCTTACATTTTAGCTAATTAGTAGCTAATTTGTATGAAAATGTATGTATTGTTTTTAACACAGACCTAAAACACAATACATATTCATACAAACGAATCACAAACTCATCAAATCGATAAATAGTATGTTGGTTTCTAAAAAAAAAAAAAAAATTCCTATTTTCTTTTCTAAATTCCCTGGATTCCACTAATTTTTTCTTATTTATATTATAGTTAAATGTGTTAATTCTTTCACAAGGGATTTTTGTTTATTCATTTTTCTCTATTTGATTTACATTATTGGATGTGTGTGAGGCTCATCCTCATGATAATCTAATGGAGAATTGCATTATTTAGATGATTTACACCAACGGTCTCAAACTCAATTCCTGGAGGGCCGCAGCTCTACATAGCTTAACTCCACCCACCAACAACTCACGCTTGCTTATTAGTCTTGAACACCTTGATCAGTTGGATCAGCTGTGTTTGATTAGAGTTGGAGAAAAACTGTGCATAGCTGTGGCCCACCAGGAATCCAGTTTGAGACCTATGATTTACACACTACTCCAAAATTTGAAAAATCACCATAATCATCAATATATCATATTAAATTCGCGCTTGTATAACTCTTGTATAGTGCTGAACAACTTGCTTGACTGGATGTAACATTTTCTAGCATAAATAGCAGTGGATCTGATATAAGAAGCATGAATCATGCTGCTCATCATCAGCTTGTCTGAATGCTGACAGATCAGAGCATGGCCGAAGTCTGAGTCGCAGAAAAGAAAAAGCAAACCTAACAGGGTTGTTCAGCATTAAAGTTGGCACATGCTTGTATGAATTTGACGGCGTTTTTGTAATAACACTTTCACAATGTGATATTTAAATAGGAATTTATGCAAGTGAGTTTAACGAGTCATTTGTGTGTTGCTTAATAGATGCATTCTGACTTTGTCTTTCTTTTCCCTGGTTATTAACTTACCTTGCTCTCTCCTGAATATATTTCTTATACAAAATAATAAATAAATGCATTCAAATGATGAGATACAAATCTGGGCCTGCGGCTGTGAATCTCAATCACTGTTTTTGTTTGGGGAACTGTTTTTTTTTTTATCATCATGAATCTCCCACAGGCTTCAGGACACAGGATGAGGTTTCCTCCATCTCCATCTCTGCTTTACTGGAGGTGCTTGTGTGCGTAAGCTTTCTGTTTAAATTGTGTTAGAACCAAAAGGTTTATTAGTGATTGGGCAAATTCTGGGTGACTTTTATTTGACTGAATCAACAAATCAATACAAATCACAACTTGACAACTAAAACTGGGTATAACAGTACATCTTTAAAAAAATTAATAATATTTTGAACAATTTTCTAAACCTTGTTGAAGGTATGAAATATTATTGTAACCATATTGTTTTATGATTTAGTTTTTACATTTGAAATAAATTGTATTTAAATTTTCTTTATCAAAAATTAATGAAGCTAAAGCAATAAAGCACAACACTTGCGACATTGATCTTATGGATTTGAGTCCCATTAAAATTGCAGAAGAAAACTGATGAAACATACATAATAACATTTACACCTTCAGTACAGTGGGCATTTCTTCAATTAAATACTTCATAGTTGCGTAAAAATATCATAAATACCATCATACAGTGATTAAAACCTGATATAAAACACACACATTAAACACACACACGCACACACACACACACCAAAATTAATTAAACAATAGCCTTTTATTTTATAACAGACAAAAGCACACCTGATTCTGTTTGTAGACAAGTTTTAACTATGTATAATACAGTTACCTTCATAGTTAACAAAACACAAATTCATTCAAGCTCCATTTTATACATATTTGGTGTCATTTGTTTGTATTATTTTATTGATATATTATGCACTTTTCTTATTTGGTCCTTTTGAATAGTAGTGTATTATCTGACCCTAAATTGCCACTTGTATATACTGCGAAACAGTATTTCTTAACTCATTTTGGTGTTGTGTCAAACCAGGGTTCAAATTTAAGACATTTTAAGCGCTTTTAAGACCATAATGAAAGAAATTATGAAGGGTTAAACTGTTAGCATTTTACTTGCCCCATTAAAAAAATTAATTACTTGAATAATACTTAAATAATGTGTCAAAACAAGCAAACCATACATGCTTTTGTTTGGCAAGCTTTATAAACTTGAATAAAGTAAATGTACGACAGTCTATCCAGGTCAGTGTCCTCACCACATAAAATCAGGGAGAACTTACAAATGTTATTGTGAGGAACCATGTTGTAAATTGAGTTTTGTTAAAAGTGTTGTAGAGATGTATTGTTGGTGACTGTATACAGGTGTTGGCCTGATAGAGTAGCTTTCCATGGACATAGGAAAATTAAGACACGTTTAAATTATTTTAGACCTACAAGTCAATTCTTCAGCGAATTTAAGACTTAATTTAAAACTTAATTTAAGGCCTACAATTTTGTTTTTGAAATCTAGGACTTTTTAACCTATTAACTGCCTGCTCTACCAAACGGTTGACCATACTTTGACAGTTTTAAATAATGACTGTTAGTCACAGCACTTGATTTTGGTTTTATTGTAAAAAACCCAGCAAACGTGTTAAATGAGAATCTGAAATATTTGATGGCATACTTCAAAAAAATAAAGATGATTTAGTAGTCAAACATGTTTTATTTTTTATATGTTTTTAAATAAATTGGTCTTACACTTCATATTTTCAGATTTTTCATTGAATAGGTATTAATTCTGGTACTTTTACCACAAACCGACATATCAACCATTTGGTAGAGGTTGATGTTTTAGAAATTATGGGATGTGAAAAATGCATTGAGTGTGTTAACTAGCGACATTAGAAATGCAATCCAAAAATGTTTTTCCTGGTGGGGCAGTTAAAGGGGTTAAGACCCTGCAAACAGAATATAATTTAATGGCTAAAGCTACTGGATATTCCTTGAATTTTTATCATGAATTTATCAACTCAATAAATATTTCTGAACCTTGCAAAATTTTTAAAAGGCATTGAGTAATTGTACAATAAATAAATTATTAGAATGTTTCACACAAAGACAAATCTTTGGGATACAAAGTGTAATTTTCTTATAAAAAAAAAAAAAAAAACATTTCTTATTATGCAATTTGAGCTGATGTATAGTGAGAAAAAAACATTACCAAAGCCACTGTTGTGTCATCAAAATAACCTTTATTTGTGTAGAGTCAAGAAACTTTTTCCCCATTATTATCATGAACATTTGTAATCCTCACCAGCATCCTTCCTCAGCCATCTTCTCAACACTCCCACCTTAACTTAAACACACACATAATGATGTTTCACAGTGCAGCGTGTGGAACTGGACATGAAGAAGTAATGAGGACAGTGGCAGAGCTCACACTCTCTCCATCTGTGCAGGTCAGGCCTCGTTTCTCTCTGTCTCACTCCAGACTGCCAGTGCCACCTTATCACTGCACCACAGCCTATAAATACCAACAGAAGATAGCAAGCATTCAGTCAGCTTTCCTCCTCTCTCGGGGGTCAGAAGGCTGATCTGCAAATTTGTACATTTAGCTGAAGAAGCATTCATCTATAAACAGTCTCTGATACACAATCTACCATGAGTCAATCTGTCAAGGCTTGTTGGCAAACCATGTAAGATTTTGAAGCTGTTTGTTCCAAAACACTCCTTGAATCCTCTGCAGTCCATGTATCCCAATGGGAACAGTCCCCATTCAGTAAAAGGCTGTTTTCTGGCACATCTGTGGATCTCTCCCCTCTTCAGAGGTCATGCAACTACTAAATGAATGAATGAATGAGATATCACAGAAAATAAAAGATGTCTTAATAGAGGGGAAAAAACAGAGAAAACTATTATCACCTTAGAAAGACGTAAACATTGGCTGCTTTTTTTAAAACCATTAACCCAAGTAACTTGTTTTTCCTTCCTCATCTTAGCTTTTCCAGATATTTTACTAGCTTTGCTTGATTTCATTCTTAACATGTATTAATAAATGCGATTGCAAATACCTTGAAATAGAGAAAAGCTTAAAAATGAGACATTTCGAGATCAAAATGTGTTCAGTGGAAAAATTAAAGGTTTTCTATCTACATTATTAAATATACTTTAAATGTAAATTAACTCAATTCAGTGGATATTACTGATATAATAATAAAAACAGTATTATTATTTAAACAGGTGTCTCATGTTATCACTTTATTCGTTAAAGTTTATCAATAGAGCGCAACATTATTTAAAAGTCAACTACATTGTAGCCTATATTGAAATATGGGAATTATTTATCTCAAACTAACACGTTTGTGTGTCATGAGCTAAAGCATAGGTCTTGTAGTATCCAACTGATTTATTTACAGACGTTCCTCTAATGAAACTTAATTAAAAAGCGCGTAAGGTAAATTTAACGTGACGAGACAAACTTTTTGCGCGGTTTATGATACTAACTAGACTCCTCATAACTGCTAACCAACACCTCATAATTTATTTGTCTATAAATGAAGTGAAATATTAAAAGATACTGTTTACAGATTCGTGTTGATCGTTAGCTGCCTTAAACGCCGAAACACTTCGTGATGTAATTCGTTAGGCTATTTGTCAATCAAACGGGACGTGTAAATCACTCATCTCCACAGCTGTTTGAGAGACAGTACACTGAATAATATCTGACAGCTCCCGGGGGATTAAAAGGGTCAGTGTTGACATTAATGTGCGACACACACTTTTTTTCAATTAGCTGCTGAATAGCCTCGATTAGATCAACTTATCTTCAAGATCCCCACACCTGGACGCGCATCTCATCAGTGTCCTCATCGAAACGACGGCTGCTCGCAGACTCACCGCTAACAGATAGCCTCCAGTAAGAACAATCTGCCTTTATCTTCAACTCATTCTCTTTGAATAGCGTCGGATTGATTGTGAAAGGGTGCTTGTTTTAAATTATTGATGTTGGAGTTTCTCCCCCTCATCTCTTCATATCCTATTACAATGACAAATTACCGTTCCCGTTCAAAACCTTCAATCTGTGGGAAAACAGGAGGCTAAGTCACTATAAAGTGTACAGTAGCCTACATTTTTACAGCATTAATCATTAAGTCGGAGGTACAGATTGAGTGCATGCAAATCATATATTATATTAAAAGTATACGTTTACGTTTAGAAATGTAGCTAATAAAAAAAATTCTACAGGTGTTCAGATGCTGAGAGGTTTATAGGGACTTTATATAAACCTAAATAATTAAATGTTTGTTGCACAATGTCATAAAAAAGAAACGAAGAAGACCATTTCTATTGCTGTTTTAGAATAACTGAAATATGGATAACAGAAGATTATTTAAAAAGTAATGGAACCGATTTGTGTGCATTTTTATTTCATTCGCGTTTGTATGCGGTATACTGCTCTTTGTTAGAAATGAATAAGATTAAAAGAAACCGTAAGTTTACCTCTTTGTTTTGAAAATGTGAGGAACCAAACTTCTAATATGCATTTCACTTTTTTGACTATTAGAAAATACATTACTGAAGAAGATTACTTTAAAAAGATAAAAACTGACTACGGCTAATCGAGTAAAGAGCCGAATTGGTTGTTGCAAATTAAATGTATGTAAACAAATATGTTTTCACCTGATGAAAACGGTTTACTGGTTAATCGTGTATAAAAATTATATTTAGAGGTAAAAAACCAACCACAAATTGTAAACAATCTGAATTTACAATAGGTAAAAGACTTGTTGACGGAGCACGAGGCTTAATCGCTGAAGGGGAAATGATGGGGTCAGCATCACACAACACAAAAGCTCAGGGGACCGAAAAACTCCAGTGTGCGTATGTATGTATGTATGTATGTATGTCTGTGTGTGATAAAAAAGGAAAAACATAAATCACGGATTTTACTATAGCTGTGTGGTGATTACTATTACAAGAACCTGCTTTTACTTTAGTCGCTATAGATGAGATGTTTGCAAAACACAATTAAATATGTGTAATCATTCAGTATGCTATAAAATAACACAGACACGCATTCAGTTTGTGAAACTCGTGGCTTGGAAAAAAAAAAGTATATATTGTTATATTAAGAGTAAAGACTAGTTTCTGCACACTAATGTAAGCTTTGGTGTTTGCAAACGGGCAGCAGAAGCAGGTACATTAAATCCCTGAGGTCATTAGAGCGCCCCCACCTGTTACCTGAAAAAGGTGTAGCTTCTAATAAATCAGCAGCATGAGCGCTTCGCTCAAATCAGTTTTACCGTCTTTTACAATCAGATTTGGTCATTTGAGTGATATATTAAAGCATTATGGAGAAGTTGCTAAACGATCACCTGATTTTACTCAATATTTACTAAACACCGCATGGATGGTTTAATGTTTCTACCGACATGTATGTAAAACATCCATCGTGTTTTGCATTTATTGTTGTCTGCTGATCACAGAGGCCAGTGCATATTCATGATTTAGAATCATAATTTTTTATCACTTAATGCCTGGGGTTTGTAAAGTTTAGCGAAATTTTATTAATCACTATTATCATATTTCTACACTGTAAACAAATCCTGATTGCCTTACATTTTTAAGCTGAATCAAATTAACCTTATCAGTCCACTGAACTCATTTTATGTTAAACTGACAGCTTGCGTAACTTATAAAATTAGGTTAGAACATGATTAACTTAGTTTAATACGTTATAATGACCTAAAAACATATGTTGTCAGGACTAATTGATCATATATTATTTAAGTGTACAAACCTTACGCGTAACTTAAAACTTTTTGTATAGTTATTGTCCTATGATTAAAACTTTACCGTTTAAATATTTAGGATTTACGATTTTACACTATTCTACCTAATATTTGTAAATCTGCCTCTTAAAAAATAAAAGCAAATCAACTAAAAATTCTAGTAGGCTATGGGATTGTATCTTTTTGTAGGCTACCGCTTACAAAATTCAAACATTCTCATTGATATAAATAATGCAAGTCTACTGATATCAACAGGTTTGTGAGAAGATTAAGGTAGGGTTACGGTTTTGCAACAACATCACCTCTGAATAAAGACTATTGTGTCTATGAGATGTCCTCACTACACAGAGGGGGGAAAACGATGTGTTTTATAGTTTGAAAGAATGAGCTTTTGTGAAGTATACTGTTGCCAATTCACTTCTGGGCAGATGGAAAGAGTGGGAGAGAAGAAGCAGATCACCAGAGCTGTCTATAAAATAGTTGTTTCGCATCTATCAGGTATAAGGTATGTCCAGACCGAGCAGGTTCTGCTGACTCGGTTGGGTGATACGACGCGAAAAGCAAATTGTACGATTTGGCAAAATAAGCCCGAGCAGATCAAATACACTGTCCTAATGAAAAAGAGGAGACACGGGGAAATTTATCCAGGCTGTGTGTGGATGGGTAGTAAGAATGGAGGAGAGAGATCTGGACGGAAGGAAGGAGGAGGAGAGAGGGGGCTGCTAGCTGGTGGAGGCGCTGGGTATACATGTGACAAGGGGAAATATGAGGGACTTTGACAGGTCTTAAACGGTCTGGCGCCAAGGCCTCAGTCTACTGGCTAAATATAGCAGGAGAGATGATGCAGAGAGATGATGAAAAGATGAAAAGAAGGAGCAACAATGTAAAAGCAGAAAAAAGAGCGACGGTCATTTAATGATCAGCCCTAGAGGATCATCTGGTTTCATAAATGTGAAAGGTATTGCAAAGGTTTGCGTTATCTTTTTGCAGGAACATATTAATTTCCTTGGAACCCTGGAAACACAATTAGACACATTGTCTTACAGCGGACACCGTCTCAAGGACACAAAAGCTGACAGAAGCAGATCCTGCATAAAAGTTTGGCACCAGCTTATTTTTAACTAATGAAATGTCCTCTGCTTGAAGCTTTTGCACAGAGACACCTCTCAGCATCTCCATTTTTTTAACTCATCATTACAATCATCCGGAATAAACGTCATTGGTTTTTGACGCCTCGTTGTTTTGGCAGAAAACAGTGGCAGTGCCGTGAAAAGTTTTCCAGCATGAACGCTTTTTAAATTATGTGTGATAAAAGCTCAGCGCACGAATGCATTCTTGTCGGTTTAGATGTGTACAGCAGGAAAAATAAATCTGGCGTAATTGCAAAGTCTTTGTTGATGTGATCACTTCCTAAAGTATATACATAGAAAACCATTACCATTTCCATGTGTGGTTAATCTCTTCCCAATCTAAATCACTTTCTGTCGAAGTTTAAGCCCAGAGATCAAACAAACACTATTGATTAGTTCTATCTCTACAGTTTTTGCAGGTAAAACAAAGAATGTGTAAACTTTCAAAAACAATATTTATATTTACAGCAAAAACACCTGCGTAGGCCTTTTGAGAAAAAAAGTGGAAAACACTTTTTTTTTCCCCTTGTTTATTATTTTGTTTGGCTATTTCAATATGATTAATTAAAACCGCAACAAAATATTAAGATTCTACCTTTAAATATAGTTAAATTGTGGTATAAAAGCTCAATGATTATTGTTTATTTGAATATATAGCTGTTTTTTTCTTACAAATTTATGTAGCATTTTGCGACTTTTAAATGAAAGCGTTATATTTAATAATAATGGCCATACCTGCATGGTAAATGCCTGCATATCCAATATTTTAGTGTCAGTTTTAATAAATCCCGCTTTAGTTCTGTGTCTGTTCACTCGTGGCATCGGCAACAAGTGTCTGCCTACTTTGTCTCTTTTTTTCTCCTCTGCTTCCTGTGCAGATTTAGCCATTCTTTTTCACTGCTGAGGAGTGAGTAATTTCATTTTACAACAGACATTGTCTAAATATTCTTGTCATTTTTAATGAACAGGAGACAAAAAAATGAAAAACCGCACAATTAAATAATGTAGCAATGCTCCGTTTAGCTGTATTACTGAAATAATGATTGGCATTTCGCAATGCTCTGTATTAAAGCATAATAATAAAAAACTATTATCTCTAAACAACTTTACGTCAAATCCAGTAGACTAAATATCACAAATTGTAAAACTAAATACAAAAAGACTTTGTTATACGTCGTCGTCTTCGTTAAATCGACACTGCAAATAGCCTATACAGTTTTTGACCAGCTGATCATATTCAATTCACGCTGATTTTAACTTTATAACATTTCAGCGATATATTATATAAGCAATATCTCTCTTTCGGATCCTGTCTGGCACAGGAAGGGTTAAACATACAGCATGTCAGCATCAGCATGTTCTGCTGATTTGTTTCGAAGTGTAAAAGTGACAACATTCCGCAACCGGTTGAATCCGTCCGCACAAAAACAAAGATGCGTTTTGGAAATGCTGGAAGTATTCACATGACCGAAAACTATACATTGATATGCTAACTTAGTCACTTGAAAGAAAAAAAAAAGCAAACGCAAGCCAAAACTTTGGCGTAAAGGCTAAAGGGATTGGAGTGCACTGTTAGAGGATTTTGGAGTAAATATGAACTGACAAGGGACGGTTCTTACTGCGGTACGTCAGCCGACTGGCGCCAAGCGGCTATCTAACAAACCCAATCCAAGTAAATCTAGAGTCCACGAGTGGATTTCTTAAAGGTATAGACTACGCTCACGGCTCGCCTCACTGCTGAAAGTACAGGGCGAAAGTAGATGGCAATATGGGTCTTGCGCTTAAATGCTCTGAGATGTAGAGAGGTATAGGCTACTATATTTCGAGGACAGAGAGGAGCGTGTTGTTTTCGCACACCTAAACACTGCGTGAAAAGATCGTCTGTGCAAAAATAAAAATAAAATAAATAAATGCCTTAATATAACACACATTCCATAAACACGTCTACGTATATTACCGCATATGGAGTAAATTAAAAGTTAACCGCAGATGCTTGTTAACAGTCAAGAGTAATGCAGCACTCACCAAAATTATCTTTACATTGGTCTTTAGATTCCACCAGCTCTCTTCCTTTTTCTTCATAGCGCGTGGCTGTGCGCTTTGAATGACCCGGGGCAGAATTGAAAGTACCAATGTCCGGTTATTGGCTGATGTTCCCCACATGAAGTCAGTCGCGACACACGAACGAAGTACGGAAATTGTTATTCACACAGCGTAACGCTGAATTCAATTCATACAAGGTCCTTTGGCTATCAATGTGCAGTTCTGTATCATTAACAAAATACGTACGCGCCACTTTGACATGCGCTGCGAACATGAACTTTGTTTTGTGTATTCTATTTTATTGACTACTGCGAAAAGTTATCTTCAATTCCTGATGCTATAAAATGTGCTTTCAATGGAAAGTCTATAGTATTTTGCGTTGATTTTCTCATAAGAGTTTGCAACGTTCTCATTTACACGTCAATAATCGTAAGTCTAAGATGTCTGTGTATCGGAAAGTGTGTTTTGTTCCACGAACAAGGAGGCATCGTAATTATAAAGCGTAAGCCGACCGAGGTGCAGTCACCACCGGCTAAGCACTGAGGGCTGACCCGGTCCTTGGCTTGGAGACGGGGGTGGGATTTCCCGATCTTTTCTGTCATTGGTTAATATTTTATTCTGTTGACATGTTTTCTTACTGCTAATGCTTCCGACACCTTCTTGTCCACCCCCTCTCCTTGAGCCTGGCCGGAGCTGTCAAAACCACGCCTATGGAGGCCCACAATTGGTCCAGAAAGCGTAAAATCAGCAATCAAGGGGGCTTGGTTCATTAGTGCTGAGATCAGAGCAGGAAGGACATGTGAGATAGTTACAGTTGTACAGTGGACAGGGCAAGATCTAACCATTTCAACTCCGTGTCTGGGTAGAATGACTGCGCTTGAATGGACATCCGCATCGAAAGAATAATCTGCTTTTTATGAGAGCAACTGTTGGCGAACAGGAATCCCCAAATCTGCCTTCAAAGCGTCGTTGCGCTCACTTTGACTGATATTATTACGGGGACTTCGTGGAAACTAGCAGCTACGGGAGTTAAAGTGGAAGATCCTACCGCTGTCTGCGCTCGCCTTTTCGCGAAAATTTTTGCCAAAATTGCGTCGCTGCGTTTTTTTCTTCTCGTAGTGAGAAGCTCTGTCTTCTGGATACGCGCTCCTTTTTTGCCAGAGAACACCTCTAAATATATTTTTCACTACGTTTGTTGGATGCACCGATGAGAGATCCAGTTTTTACAGGGACTGCGATGGCTTACCACCCTTTCCACGCTCACCGGCCGACCGACTTTCCCATGTCAGCTTTTCTCGCGGCCGCGCAACCCTCCTTTTTCCCGGCGCTGACATTGCCTCCCGGGGCACTCACAAAGCCGATCCCGGACCATACCCTGGCCGGAGCCGCGGAGGCTGGGCTCCATCCGGCTTTGAGTCACCACCATCAGGCAGCACATCTTCGCAGTCTCAAGAGCTTGGAGCCAGAGGAAGAGGTTGAAGACGATCCAAAAGTCACACTGGAAGCGAAGGATCTATGGGACCAGTTCCACAAATTAGGAACAGAAATGGTTATTACGAAATCTGGCAGGTGAGTTCACACTTAATCTATTAATAGTATTTTGTTTCAGTGTTTACGCGAGCGAATGTTGTGATCCAGTCAACGTTTCGTATTTATTCTACAGAAAATTCGCCGTAAATTGCACGTATTAAAAACATAAAACAATACTGTTTCGGGCGATGTTTAATTAAGCAGGCCCAGTATATTCATTGCTGATCCTCAGATTTATGCATTCGCTCTTGTACAACATTTCTCCATAATTTCCTTATTAATGTATTGAGCTATGAACTGGCTGACCCAATTATTATGTCAAAAAGACTGTGGAAATGAATGTCTTACTGTCAGAACAATGGGGACCTCCAAGATTCATCTGCTCATTTGACTTAGGGAAACGAAATGGGGAAAGTACAAGCGATGCGTATTCTGTGGCTAAGCGAAAGGAAAATAGTTGAGGCTTTTTGTTGCTTGTATCACAATCAACAAACATTGACTTAAACTGAACGGCGTGGTACAGTTAAATTGTGTTTTAATTTATTTCTTTGAAGAAAAATTTCCCTGTTGGTCTGTCTATGTTCTGAGGTGACAATAAATTACAATATGTAAATATCCTGTCAAAAAATGAAATATTTAAGTGGCGAGCTACTAAATAATCTGGAGCCAAGTCAAATGGTAATGTTTGATTTGTTACACACACACACACACACACATATATATATATATATATATATATATATATATATATATATATATATATATATATATATATATATATATATATATATATATAAACAAACATGCATACACACACAATGTCCTTGTTTTAGTTAAGATAAAACATAACACAGAAAAACATTTATGGACAAACTTTGTTTTTTTTTTTATACAGGAGAATGTTTCCACCTTTTAAGGTCCGCATTAATGGACTCGATAAAAAAGCCAAGTATATTCTTTTAATGGATATTGTGGCTGCCGACGACTGCCGCTACAAGTTCCACAACTCTCGCTGGATGGTAGCGGGGAAGGCCGACCCGGAGATGCCAAAGCGAATGTATATACATCCGGATAGCCCAGCTACTGGGGAACAATGGATGGCTAAGCCTGTTGCTTTTCATAAACTGAAGTTAACTAATAATATTTCGGACAAACACGGATTTGTAAGTAACCCCTTTTCTTCAATAGCTATTTGTGAGTGTGTGTGTGTCGCATGTAGAGGCCTATTATGGTTGTGTGTTGTAGCATATAATATATAAATTTACTGCCATCTGTGGGCTGTAATGCTTATGCTCACAATGACACTTGCAATATCGCAGTTTATTTCTGGGCGATGAGAATGGTAGCTTTATAATATCTAATTTAGCTTATTAAATGAATTCGGCCCATACAATTCCTTGCTGTGGTGAGATTAACTTTTTTGTTTGTTTCGGCACAAACACAGATAAGGGCTTTTCCGTCATGATTTTATTCGTTATGAATAATGACGACATTGTCAGTTCAGTTATGTAATGTAAATACTTCATCCTGAGTTTTTTCTTGGCCACTGTTACTTCTATTGTTTATGATAATCGCAGAGAGCTATAACTTTTATGAGGGGGTGGAAGTGACAAAAAAAAATAGGTCAAAGGAACACGAGAGACCTTGAATCACGCTACAGTAGATGAGTTCACAAATAGCAACAGTGAACGTATCATTTGGATTGTTTGAGTTAGCGCAGCAACAAATTGCATAGGTAGAGCGACCTGAGTTCCTGAGACCTTAGTTTCAGTGAACAATTCTGGATGCAACGATGCAAACCGATACTATATATGAGAGCATGCAGTCAAATATAGTGTGTGACCTGCTCCCTTACGCGACTAGCAAACAAATCGACTGGAAACAAATGGAACATTTACATGCATGGCACAACCATTTGATATTTGTACAGTCAAATAGAAATGTAATAAATGTATATTATCTGCTCATCGCCTTTTTGTGGTTAAACTTTTTTGCTTAATCTGTACAATTAAGCAACTCTCACTTGATTTTTCTTGAGATTTAATTCAGTTTTATAATGAAAGCACCACAAAATTACTCGTGTTGCATGTCCGCATGACTGGTTTGTTTCTTGCCACTGGCATAGGCCTGCAGTTCTGATTTAACCCAAGAATAATATTTCCACTATTAATAAATATACAATGCGGGTTTTATCGTCTAAAACGATTTTGCAGAGTAATGACTTAAAATGTATAATTATTGTGACGAGCACTAATGTCTTCCTCTCTTTCTTAACAGACCATCCTGAATTCAATGCATAAATATCAGCCCAGGTTCCATATTGTGAGAGCCAACGATATTCTGAAGCTTCCGTACAGCACTTTCAGGACATATGTTTTCCCTGAGACCGATTTTATTGCTGTCACTGCTTATCAAAACGACAAGGTATGTACCATATTTTGATTAATTAATGCGATTCATTAGACATTACAGACATGTGCTTGCATGTCTAAATAAAGCACAACTGGACTATCCGTAATTTGTGCATAGCTACTTTTGTTCTGCGATGCTTTTTGCATGCGATCTACGAACCTATACAATTGGTGGGATTTACTGTTTGTTTCTTGGTATAGATAAGTAGCACTAGTGACAGTGTTTTGAATATTTGAAAGCAAAATTTTATCTTGAAGATTGTTCAAATTCCTCACGTGTCCAGTGCTACTTTCAGCTACTGCTCATGTTAATTGTCGTCTGTGTCCGAGGGGCCTGGTGAGCTTGTCGGTATCGTAAAGTTTATGACATAGAGTCACAATCGATTAGCAGGCACTTAAGCTCGTCGGTTTGTCCGGGAGCTACACACGCTGAGGCACAGCAATCAAAGCGTGTCAGTTTCTAAACGCAAAAAGCAGAGGCCATCTAGCTTAGCAATCTCTGAACTTTAAGGCCCTGGTTTCTCATGAATTTATAGCCTACAGCGTCCAAATCACTTGAGTACAACGAAAATCGTTCTGTTACATCGCTTTGTATTTTCATGGAACTTGTAAAAACTGGCAATGATTCAAACCACAGTATTAATTATTAATAGCAGGTCGGCGTCACTCATCTAGTTCGCCTCTCTTCTCTCTGTTGTGCTGCAGAGAATAACAATTTGACAAATGGAAAATGTTTACTCGTGGAGTTTCTCAGGGGGGTCGTGATTTGATCTTTTTCATTAAACATTTTTAATAATTAAAAGTATTTCTGTGCAGCGTGTTTAACACTGTTGGGAAAATAAGTGGTGATCACACCACAGCTTTGGTTTGTATGCATTGAAATTCGGTATGAATTAGGATTTATATAAATTAGTGCAACGTAACATCAACACCAACAGTACCACTACGATTATATACCAATAGGCAGCTGTAAATTTTTACTATCATGCATTAATCAACGATGAATATAATGTTATGCAAATCTTTTTTTTCCTTCTCTACATTCAGATAACACAACTGAAAATTGATAATAACCCCTTTGCCAAAGGCTTCAGAGACACGGGGAATGGAAGGAGAGAAAAAAGGTAAAAAACAGTTATAGTGTTATCCGTTAACGAAATAGCCCAGGAGCTACCAACAGGTTTTATTATTATTATTATTATTATTATTATTATTATTATTATTATTATTATTATTATTATTATTTAGCATTGTGTGTTAATTTATAGTTCATTGATTTGTTAAATTTGTATTAATTTTATAAACAAATATATTTTTTATGCTAAAGGAAACAGCTGACCCTTCCATCATTACGCATGTATGAGGATCAATGTAAAGTGGACCGTGATGGCGCCGACTCTGATGCTTCATCAAGCGAACCAACAACTGGCAGAGATGCTAGTCATTCACCTGGACCGGTTTCCAGCCCTCTTAGGTTTAACCGTAGCAGCAGAGGTAAGTTTGAAATTATGAATAAATTATATCGATATGCTTTATGAATACCCAAAAGAAGCTGACCTAAATGTCAAATATTTTACAAAACGCTGTATTATACAATTTAACAATTTCAATAATTGACACTATCATTTTAATAAAGCATATCTCATTCAGCATGAGTTGATTTACAATTTCCAAAACAAGTTTTATTAATCAGTGAGAAACACGTAAGAGTTAAAGCTCTCCATCATATTTCGTTGGATTCACATAATGTCTGATTGGATTTAACAAAGAAAAATGTGAAAAAATAATAATTGGAAAAATATTTTTATTTCATTTAATTAATTTATTTCACTATGCAGCTGGTCTCTTACTGTGGCGTATTATATGAGTATTAATCATTAATTTAGTTACATAAACCGTAAAGAAAATTTAAAAATGTCTAGTGTTTAAGTCCAATTACACCTGGACTTAGGGAAATTTAAAATACATCTGCAATATATAACAGTATACAGCTACATCCATTATACTGATAGATAGATAGATAGATAGATAGATAGATAGATAGATAGATAGATAGATAGATAGATAGATAGATAGATAGACAGACAGACAGACAGACAGACAGACAGACAGACAGACAGACAGACAGACAGATAGATAGATAGATAGATAGACTTATATCAATATATATCAAATTAATATTGATAAATCATTTTTTGCCCATCACAGACGACAAAACATGCACTGATAGCGAGCACGAAATGGACCACCAAAATGACCGTTGTGGTGGCTCCAGCAGTCCTGGACCAGAGCCTTCATCTCCATTCAGGTCGAGGAGTGAGGACTGGGGGCGAGAGAAGCCTGTTGCGGAGAAGAAAGACGACTATCCAGACTCACGAAAAACAAGTGATTCTATATTTAGCATAAGAAACTTGGAGAAAGACAAACTAGAGAGCAGGTCAAGGAAAGATACAGACTCGTCAAAGAAAGACACGGAAAACAGCGGTATAAGCGCTAGTAAAGACAGCTTCTCTCCTCTAATGGTACAGACTGAAAGTCCTTCACATTTTGGGGCAGGGCACCTTCAGAGTCTGGCGCTCTCCGGCCTACACAGTCAACAGTTCTTTAACCCACTAAACACCGGACAACCTCTATTATTCCACCCTGGACAATTTGCAATGGCACCTGGAGCGTTTTCTGCCATGGGCATGGGACATCTATTGGCTTCAGTATCAGGCGCTGGTGGCCTGGAGAATGGAAGTCTGTCGGCTCAGGGTACTGGGAGCACACCGAGTCCTTTTCCCTTTCATCTGTCTCAACACATGCTTGCCTCTCAGGTAAGGAAACTCTCGTCATTAAAATTTAAATCTATGTCATGATACGCCTTGTCTGGTTATGGAAGCACGTGAATGAAAACAGGCTACACTAGTTAGATCTAGTGATATTTTTTGGTGAGATTCTATTTGGTTGCATAGACTAGCCCTGTTTGTCAAGCGTAATAATGGGTGTTTGAACATTTTCAGGTAGAAACGCATGAAAATGCATTACAAAACATTATTACTATTACCGTTTTTAAAATAAGTCAGAATATCTGCTTAATTGATGCTGTTATTTCTGTGATAAAATAAACTTCTAATTGATTTTACATTTCTTACACAAACAATCGCCATACAGCAGATTCATACTTTCCAAATTGTCGCATGTACAGTGTACTAAAATATTCTAACGATCGTCTCTTATTACAGGGCATTCCAATGCCAACCTTCGGTGGACTTTTCCCGTACCCCTACACCTACATGGCCGCGGCAGCTGCAGCGGCGTCGGCCCTGCCCGCCAGCAGCAGCACGGCCTCCTCTCTCTCCAGAAACCCGTTCTTGAGCAGCAGCGCTCGCCCTCGACTGCGATTCAACCCTTATCAGCTCCCAGTGTCTATCCCTCAAAGCACAAACCTGCTCACTACCGGATTGCCAAGCGGCCTAAACCCCTCATCTGAATCGTCTAAATGTGGTAGCAGGGAAGCGAGTCCTGTGCCTGATCATAAATCGGGAGCCAGTCAAAGAAACGGCTCACCTAAAACGACAATGAAGGAATCCATCAATGAACTTCAGAATATTCAGAGACTAGTAAGCGGCCTAGAGAGCCAGCGGGAGACTTCCTCACCTAGGGATTCACCCAAGTGATCAAGCGTCCCCAAACCTATCCAGGGCATGACTTGAATTGCCAGAGGATTTTATTCAGTGGTTCTCTGCGAGAAATTTCATTAATTACTGTTTTTGCGCATGGATGATTAGAAAAACAAGATGTCAACAGGAAAAAAGAAAAGAAAAGAAACCGTTGGACTCAGTGCTGTTGGTGGTGGAAGTGCTGCGAAGACAATCTACATTGTAGCCTAATTGACTGTTTGTAGAACATGCCTACAAGACCACACCAATCTATTGAAAAAAAAGGAATATACAAATAAAACATTTGTTGCGTAACGTCAGTAGGCTATATGATCACTGCTGGTTGCAATATCTAAATGGTGATTCACGTAAAATCTGTAAACGAAAAACATCCAAGCTACACCCAAAAAGAAGAAAAATAAATAGAGTGAATATTTCAAAAAGGGATTGAAATAACAGTTGGACCGTTAGTTAAATCCGACAGACAGTTATACCTGAACTATTTAATGTAATTATTAATAAAAGAAACCTAATTCTGTAAATAAGCTACAAGGACCTAAGAATATGCAAATTGGTATTAATTTATTCAAAGCTGTACATTTGCGTGTACATAATATTTAGAGTTTAACTCATTGCATTTTTTTCATTTTTCACTATGGTTGTAAATGAAAGCTATAGCGTTTGATGTTTGGAGACAGAAGATGTTCCTATCTGTGATGCGTTGCTGTTTAATCTGCCTGTGACACGTAATGAAAGCGTGTGCCATCATTGCATTGTAGCAGTCGCTGTAAAAACACTTATCACGCTGCGGGACTCGCAAGGTTTGGGAAGCCTCAGGTTAATGTACTCCAATAGAAGAAAGCGACATTCTTCTTCTTGAGCTGAGTTTCTATAAAGAAATATATGAACGTGTCCCGTTGTGCTGGCTGTCCGGATTTTTCTGTTGTTGTTGTTGTTATTGTTGTTGTTGTAGGATTCTTTCACAATTTCAATAAAAAAAATCTACGTGTTTAAATATTTCACATTTATGTTAATAATACGCTGGCTTAATTAAAATGCATTCTTACTAATGACAGACAAAAATGATAGCAAATGAAGTAGGTAACCTATCTTCTGAGGTATCACTGAAAAAAGGACAATTAACAAATGGTTTTGTATAGCTGAAGACGAGTGTTGGCCAGTTTGTTTTAAATTGCGGCAAAATAGTTTAACCACACCTTCACTATTTATGATTAGACTAGCCTAGTCACATGTAGTAGTGGTTGTAATACTACTACTAATATTACTACTACAACTACTACTACTACTACTACTACTAATAATAATAATAATAATAATAATAATAATAACAACCATGTTTTGGACGAAATAATGTGTTGAAAATAACAGAAACATTTCCAATTTCAAAAGGGTTTTTCTAAAATGTAGAATAACAATAGCGACTGCGCCCTCTGTCGTAGACTCATGTTACTGTTTATTTAACCCCTCATCAACATCAACGTGATTTTAAGATACTGACCGCTACACCGGTAGTTTTAAGACATGTTCAAACAATTCTGGTTTAGGGTTTTGTGTATCTTATTATTGCTATTTTTTTCTATTTATTTTGTATGAAACAGAGTAGAAAACAAGAAGTACATAAAAACCTAAATATGTCAATTGCAACAACACAAATGTCATATACTCAGGAAATTAAAGTCTAACGTGCACATTTGCTCAATTATCCAAACAATTTTTTGCTGAAAAAATTCAAACATTTATTGTGAAACGTAAATACTACTACTACTACTACTACTAATAATAATAATAATAATTACAGAGCTAACATCTATATTTTGTCCGGCGATAACCTTCAACAAAACGTGCAGAATGTAGCATTATGGCTTTGGTGTGCGAACACGACACATGTTCACGGGTCTGCTTTCCGTCAGGTGCACAAATGTATTATGGCAGATTAATTTAACTTGTACAATACTAATACCAATTATTATTATTAAAATAATAATATGTATATAATTAATATCTATAATAATAAATGAACCGCATTATGGTACAAAAACCAAGAGTCTAAATTGGAATCCTTTATCGTTTCCAGTGTTTCCTGTGGAGTACAATGCAACCTATTGTAGCCTATTTATAGTCACAGAACTGCAATGTACGAGTATTAATAGACAAAGCTTGACTCGGAAGCAGAACTACCCTCGACTCTCCCTATCTCATTTCCTTCATTTTCTTTCAACGACCCAGATATGTTTTGTGTTTTATTTTGGCACCGACCATTAATGGTTGGAGCGCGCTCAACGTATAATGAGTTGATAAGCTGCACAGCAAGGAATAAATATTGGGGGGAAATACTCTCATGTTATAGTGAAAGGGTTAAGAGCTGCGGATAGGAGGTTAGGGAGGATGAGAGTTTGGACGCCCAGCCACTTTGGCAGCAGACAGCCCTTTGTCCAGCAACCGGCGCCTGTCGCCTGCCTGCCGGCCATGCAGCTTCCCCACACCCGCGTACAAAGGGACAGATCCCGCGAGTTACAGCTCCTAATTAGAGATCCCCCCTTGTTTCTGTTCCTTTCTTTCTCGTGCAATAACTACAAGCCCTCGTTTTCATTAAGGGGCCATTGTTAAACGCTGTTATATTCAATTAAGGGACCGAACAACGCAACCTAACTCTTTGTCCAAACTAATCAGTCAATGACCAATCAATAGGCTGCGATGACAAGCAATTACGGTTCTGCTACACGACAAAAAATAACGAAGTGTTTGCATATTTAGCTTTAAGTCAGGCACATCGGAAAGCGAGAAGGAGCACATTTGAAGCCCACAGGGACCGTAAATGACATTTACGCGTAAAAGGCAAAGTCAATTACAAGTTGTTTCTTTTATATTAATGTAAAATACAGACAAAAGCATCATTGACAAAGTGTGGTTTCTCACAGTCGTCTGGGTGAGTTTTTATCTGATCTGCAGAAGCTGAAACTGAACACTGAGAAGCTTGAAAATCTATGAAGGCACTGAGAGGTTGAGATGACTTGTTGCTGATATCATTCATTTCTACGAAGACCAGAAATACCACGTAAAGGAGAGCGAGCCTCTACAGTTTAAAAGAATAGCAGTGCCACATCAAAAATACAACTGGCTTACACTTGATTAATATACTGGTCTTTTACTCTTGTCCACGGGGGCATTTTTGTTTACTTATATACTACTAGTTGGTAGGTTAAACACAAAATTTAACTTGTCTTAAATACAAATTATATTTAAAATCGATCCAACACCAACTAATACTTATTTTACATACATTAAAATTGTTCTTTAGAATTAGGTGGAACCGTTTTCTTACATGTCAGGCCAAGACAGCAAATTTGAAATGTTTCACTTTTCAGTGTTTACAACGCCCCTCAAAACAGTGGTCTAATATTATCTAATATAATCACGTGTATTGCTAAATTGTTTTGTGCATCTTCACCATCTGAGTTACTGAAAAGCCTGTATTAGGCTGTTATGGCCTGGTAACTGTGACATCACGTAAAGTGTGACAGCACTATGCATTTCTATAGGCAAGATGACTAACAATAAACCTATAAATATTAACACAGGGAGTATGACTACTAGCCCAATCCTGACAACCTGTAAAGTTATTTGTTTTTCTCAATGTGAGGTAGTTGCTCTTATTTAATGTGCTTAGTAAGACAAAATGATTTGAAGGGAATTGTAAAATATTACAGTGCACAGGACAAATGTAATTTTGCTCACACCTCCTTGTTGAAGCTTTCAAGCTTGAGTGAAGCTGTCAGAATCTGTATAGATCCTAGAGAGGAGCCTCATTCGCTCACAGGTTGTGCATTTGATGGCGAGTTTCAAGTATTTTTTTTCAGCATATGTCAAAGGGATTCTCTTAACACACACACACACACACACACACACACACACACACACACACACACACACACACACACACACACACACACACACACACACACACACACACACACACACACTTTTTGGTCAATCTGAAAAAAATAAATATCTGAATCCAGTGATCCATCGCCACCTTCTGGACATATTAATGAAAAATCATCATCAATGTCTTAATGTTATTGGTGAATACTTTCTTATATAGTAATTCAGACCCATAGCCAGCCTATTGAAAGGGATGCCTCATTTTCTATTAAACTCTGTATTTTTAGTGCCATTTTAGTGACACTAATCTTTGCTGGATTGTCGAATGGTGATCATAACCACACTTTTTTATTGCACCAAAAATATTTCTTACAATTTTGTTAAAGTGCTTACTATTTTCATTCATTCATTATCTTTTCGGCTTAGTCCCTTTATTAATCAGTGGTCGCCACAGTGGAATGAACCGCCAACTTATCCAGCATATGTTTTACGCAGCGGATGCCCTTCCAGCCACAACCCAACCCTAGGAAACACCCATACACTCTTACATACACACACATACACCACATACACTACAGCCAAGATAGCTTATTCAATTCACCTATAGAGCATGTCTTTGGACTGTGGGGGAAACTGAAGCACCCGGAAGAAACCCACGAGAACACGGGTAGAACTCCATGCAATCTTCACACAGAAAAGCCAACTGACCCCAGCTGGGGCTCGAACCAGCGACCTTCTTGCTGTGAGGTGATTGTGCTACCGTGACACCACCATACTGTTTTACTAGGAAGTATTTATTTACAAACTTGGATATAAACTGTAAATTAATCCATTTTATAAATATTGTTATGAGATTAGTTTTTAAAAAATGAATGAAGAAATATGAAATACTTATTTTTTAAAATACAAATTTATTATCATCCATCATTTTAAAAAAATGTAATCTGATAACACTTGTTTAAAAATAAAAACTGTAGCCTATGGGCAAAAAAAATGGCCAGCTCAATAAACTTTCCTCAGTCAGAATTTGGCCACTTAATTAAAATTATAATAAAACATTTAATTTGTCTTAAAGCCTTGTTCTATCTATAATTTTCACAACTTATGATGGCATACTGTCAAAAACGGGATAAATGAGTAAGAAATGAGCAAATAAGCAAAGTATAAAATAATTCAAATAATATTTTTGAGTCTGTCAAAAGTCAAAATAACCAACAGGATGACAGTACAACGTATACTTGATAACATATTTCCATGTAAAAACCTCTCTCGCTACTTTTCTATATGTATATTTTATACTGGTCAAGGAAAGCAGTCGGGTGCTAATTAGTGCCTGTTAAAAGTAAATGTATAATAACCTAATGGTGACTCTTTATATTGTCAAACTAGCTTTCATATTAAACTTTTTTCTATTCTTGCAAACATTAAATATATGTGAAGTTACATATTCAATGAACACAAACAGAATGCTTTACATGTGTATCCAGTTGGCTTTAACCATGTAACCAAAAAAAAGCTCACATTTCTGCACTACAGAAAATAACCACTGGGTGTCGCAACAACCTTCTAATATTTACGTTAATTTTTTGTGCAAATCAAACGATTCTGTCTCAAAATAAATTTCTAAAAACAAGTTATTACCCACAACCGCACATATTTTATATACTGGCGATTTGTGATTTTCTTTTTTTGACTGGCCATAAGAATAAACAAAGTCATTCAGCCAACAAAATTAGGATAGTGGAAGCAGAACAGCACCAAATGTAACTTCTTAGGTAAACTATAGTAAATACTTTTCGTTACAAGACAGACATCGGAGCAACAGATTAGTTTTAAAGCTCACTGTTGTCGAACTGCACTGCAAATACAGGCCTACTTTAATTCAATGTTGCAGGTAACAAAAAAGACAAATGAATATCACCTCCAAGTCACCAGAGCGGCTCAGGCAACAGGCGTCTCCAGAATCCCACCACAATAGATGAAGTTAAAGAGGGATTGGTGTGTCTGACCTAGACTCGTCTACACCAGCTCAGATCCTGCCACAGAGATGAACACAAGAGATTACTGAAGACTAACAGTTGATCATGATGAATGAAGCGTCAAGGCAAGGGGGCTTCGAGACTAAACTAGCCAGACTTTCTCAAAACATACAGTTCTCTCACTATATACTAAGTTACATACTATCAAGCGCCCAAGATTCTCAGTTGTTTTAGTCTATTAAGCTATTACTAATTTTGTAAATTCGTCGATTAAATAGAACTCGTTGTTTTATTGTTGGAGAAAAAAGTTCTATGAATATTAGCCATAGTTGTATTATTTTAAAAGTGTAGTAACCATGTTTTCCCCTCTTTTTAACAGATTGATTAACATTTGTAATACTGTATAACCACATTTTTACTTCAGATACCATAGTTAAACAACTGTACTGCAGGAAACCATAGTGAGTTTGTGGTTACCATAGCTACTCGAATTATGTTTGTTTTGGTTGAATATGTAGTAAAACTAAATGACAACGATATATCTGGGGCGTTTAATGGTAACGTTAGGCCTTTTGAGAAAACCTAGCCAATTATTTTTATTGTTCCCATTGTATTCGGTCTTAAAATTCAACTATTAGTGAAAAGAAACTGTTTTGCTATCAGTCTCTCTATATGATAAAAATCTGTTAGCTCACGTTTCTTTGCTTAGTTGAAGGCAGCTTGAATCCAACCGTTCCTACGCACATACAAAACATCTGAACCGGAAGTAGTGCAACCTAGTTTACATCATAGTTTTTTTGTCTGTTACCCCCATTTAATTCATTTATTAATTTAAACACTTTTCAAAAATATAATTAAAGACTTGTGCAAAGAACACGTTTGAGAGAATCAGGTTTAATGGTGCTGGAACAAAATCTCAGAGGTCAATGTCAAGGGTCATTTTAAGGGTCTCTGGGTATTTAAGATTAAACCCTCTAATATGACTGTTTGCAAGTGATATTATGAACCCTAATGGTTAGACCTACACCAGAATGACAATAAAAATAACCATTCGACTTAAATATATCACTTATTATAAAATGCTTACATTTAAGGTATCTCTGGTAAACATTTACACATAACCTGATTAAAAAACAACAGGGCCACTGGACTAAGAGCGTATTTTAATAGTGATTTACAGGCAGTTATAACTTATTGTACAGTGTAATAATATGTAATATTATATGAATATTTTGATAACTAGTTTTCATTTTAGATTTAAGATAGATTTACATAGAAAAGTTAAATAAAAAATACATAACAAGGCGATATAAATAGGCACCTAAAAATATAAACTAGTTACTTTTGGTAAATCCTCAGTATTAAACTGAATAATCAGTATCTGATATTGAGGATTTATTCATACACACCATTGTAACCAAACACACCCTTGTAACCTACATCACTGAAATGACAATCACTAGGACTAAGACCACATTTATTACTGCAGTTGAGGTGCTGTTAAGCATAGTCCCGTGCACCGTGTCACGTGATCTGAGGTCAGGGAGCAGCAGTGATGTCTGTGATTAGCATGAAGCATGACCGCCAATGAGCCATGTGATGTCTAATAGCTTAAATGATAAAGACACTAAATGACTAAACAACTGATTCGCAATGACAGGCATAATAAACAGCTGAAATGAGTTCATTTAAACACATAATGATAATGGCTACACTTTTGAACTTTATTACGTTATTTCAACACACACATACAAATAGATAGAGTGCTCAGCATATATTAGTACACCCCTCACATATATATCTTTTAAATTCATATTTTTAATAGCTATACAATATTATATTTGTGTATATACATTAGATTAGTCAGTACTGAAGTCAAATCTGGAGCTTATCTAACAAAATATATGTTATATAAAAATATTAAATGCAAATTTAAAAACAGGAAAAATCAAGAGAAGCAAAATAATTGAAAAATTTTGTAGGTTGTAATTTTTTTTGCAAAATTTTGCTTGAATTTAATTGTATTATCTTTCAATTTCTAAGTATGTTTGGTGACTAAAATATTATTGGAATAAATATTTCTGTTTAATAAATCTGTTTTGTTTAAATGCACCAAAATACATTGCCTATATTCACTGAGAAATGGATCAAAATATTTTCAAAATGGGGTGTACTCAATTATGCAATTTCTGCAATTGGACAAAAACATTAGACAGAACTCATTTGTTTTTACTGTTGAAGGTTTAAGTCACATTGCGACACTAACAGACAATTCAAATATGTCAAACTACAGGAACCTGATGACCCATGACACCACACGTGTTGAGCCTTTAGAGTGACGCCCTTCCCAACTTTCCCTATTCATCATTTCCACTTTGCAAATCAATACTGCAGCAATATACAAATGTTTGTTGTTTGAAAGCAACGGTGCTTATGGGCCATGTGCAGGCTTTTCCTTAAGGCTGTATTCAAATACACAAGCAGAAGATAAATTACTCTGTCTGAAGCTGACAGGTGCTGAAACATTTGAGAACGACACCTGTGCAGGCCACATAAGGAATGGAGAAGTAGAAATACAGTAAGAGGAGAGCAGAAGGGAAATTATTTTATACATTTATACTCTTTAAAATGAAGGATAAAAGGACTAAGCCGAAAAGAAAATTAATGAATGAATGAAAATGAAGGATTTTTATTGGTATTTGTGGTTTCCAAAATAACTTTTAACATCCTTTTTTAAAGTTAAAAGGTTTTTAGATTATTAAGTCACACACACGTACACGCACACACACACACACACACACACACACAATTATTATTTTAAGAACTGTTTGTGCAAAGAAATGGTTCCTTTATGACATTTGTGTAAAGAACATCATTTGGAACCTTTATTTTTAATGTGAGTGCCAATATTTTGCATCAAAAAGCATGCAGCTACATGTAAAAATAGAAGAGATTTAATGTTTTTAATTGTTTAAAGTGCTGTAATCGACATGCTAACACAAACACACCTACACAAAACTGTGTTTATGTGGCAACAAACTTCAAAAGTTCAGTGTTTAGTTTTCCTAAATCGCAAAGTTGCCATGTAACCACCTGTGCTACATCATATTGCATACATGAGATCATCGAGTTGTAAGATCTATCAATGTACAGATAGGTAGCGCCTGTGACCACTGAGTTTGACGTGAGTGTGAGGCTAAATAAACCATTCGGTTTTTGCGAAGATTTGTACTACAGCACTTTTACTCGATGACAGCTTTGGGTCAATGTTTTGTTAGCTATCAACTACACCAAATCCTGTGTCTAAACGAACCTTTTTTGATGCATGATGAAATGCCATTGTGTGACTGTACAATCTGGGTTACTTTAACCCAAATTTAGGTAAAATACGGGTTAAATATTTCAATCGAAGAACATCATTGAGATAAATGGATACTGACCTTTTCACCATTGACTTATAACAGTATATACATGGAATAACCTGATAAAAGAAGTGCAACCTGACCATTTTTCAGCTGTTTCCAGTTATATTAAATACCACAATGTGCTATCACAAATGCAAAAGAATTAAACCCAAGTCTCTCTAACTTAATCAGACACAATCTCATTTCCTTAATTGGACTTTCAGTTTTTTTTTGCATGTTAAATAAAAGAGCTGTTTAAAAAAATTTTCAGGACTGTATAAATATATTTGTAGACCATACTTTTTGTCAAAGGCAAAACCAAACCATCTGCGGTTAGATGGTTTATCCCACTGATCAGTGCTGCATTAGGCTAATGGCGGGGAGGCAATTTATCTAGATTTTAACGGAACATGGGATGCTTGTGATTGCCATATTAATATTTCATGATGGTGGTCATGATGTCATAAAAAACTAACGAGCCATATTAATAAAACATACACTGAATATAATTATCCTAATTGCATTATTCTAATGTTTGTTAAAATCTGAAGTTAAAGTTTCAAGCCTCCAAAACTATAGTGAATTGTATATTTTTCAGGCTTTACAACACTAATTCTGCAAGTCATTAATAAAAAGATTTATCAAGATGGTTCACATCACAGTGCAGAGTTAATAAATATTTGATAATTCATGGCACAACTCATCGGCTTACATTAAATAATGGTAAGATTAATACAGCAGTTAAACAAACACATTTGAACACCATATTTAAATACATAAGCTTATTAAATTGTGATGAGATTGAATACATTGGCGTCTAATTCAAAACACATGGCTTTTTAAATTTAAACATACAGTGCTCAGCATAACTGAGTACACCCCATTTTGAAAATGAATATTTTTTTATCAATTTCTCAGTGAATATGGGCATATATTGGTCCATTTGAACAAAACAGATTTATTAAACAGCTATATTTATTAAAATGATATTTTAGTCACATAACATCTTTAGAAATGGAAAGGTAATACATTTAAATTCATACAAAATATTGCAAAAAAACACAAACTACAACATTTCAACAAAATTGTATATATTTTTTGTTTCTGTAGATTTTTGCTATTTTTTACATTTTTATTTTATATTTTTCCCTAACATATAAATTTGAGCTGCTAATTTTTGAACTATTAGAGAACTGTAGAACTATTTTTCTATGACATATAAAGTTTTTGGACAGTTATTGTAATTTATTTTGTTAGATAAGCTCTAGATTTGGCTTCAGTACAGACTAAACTAATGTATATGCACAAATATAATATTGTAAAGCATCCTATATAAAATATGAATTTAAATGCGAGATTTGTGGAGGGGTGTAGTCATATATGCTGAGCACTGTACATTAAAGCAAGCATTAATTCTGTTTTTCATATCACTGTTTAAAAGCCCTAAAAACAGCAAAACCAATTTTGCACTCTGGCCAGCTGTGAAAATCTTCCCAAGCATTCATTCCTCTACTCAACGCTTATGAAAAGAGGGCTAATGCTGGAAGAAAAGACACAGCATGCATGCTAAACACTCTGACTGCACACAGACATCTGAGCTAATGACTGTGGCAGTATGGGGTTATGCTGGTTCCAGGGTGGCGGGTCGGTCGGAGGTTTTACTATGAAGCCATTGTGATGTCACTGACTATCTGCCGCCGGGTGCAGACAATGCCCTAGTGTAGAACCAACTGCACATAATGCTCTTCTGAGAAATACAGCAAGCCAACAGGAGATGAGAGCATCCTCACCCGATAATTTCATGCCAAATTTACTATACAAGGCGCTGTATTACCACAGTATAACCAGTGTGAAAAGATAGGCTCTGTGGAGGATAAGCAGATATTAGGAGGATTGTGGAAATATTTGAGACAATTTCAGGTATGAGAGGGAAAGCAAGAGAGAAATGTAGGACGAGGGGGGAGTTTTGGCTCCCCATCAACCTCCTCTAGTCTTTGTTGTTTATTAGCAGACACCCCTCTTGCCCATGACCAATTATACAAGCAAATGTTTTTCTAAGGAAAAAGAGCCTGTACTCCCATACACATTAATCACTCACTGATGCTTTCACGGGGATACTCATTCAGCTGACAGAAATACAGTATTCTCAAAATCAGATGCAAAATATTTAGCCAAGCCATTTTAATGTTAGGTTGCATGCAAAAATAAATAATAATTAGAAAGTATTAAGAAGCATAGTTCTGACTAATAATAAAAATAGACATTTGAGTAAAATAGAATATTTGCTTGATTCTGTAAACTGCTGAAGAGATTTATTTGCATTAAAAATGTTTCCATTTAAAGCATGTTAGCATAAATTCAGAAAAACATTTAGATTCATTTTTTGACAACACAATACAAATGTTTTAAGTTGTAAAGAGCTAAAAAATCAACTCTTTGGTGGAATATCCTTGGTTTTCAAATGTCATTTTCTTGAGAAGGGGTGTCTAAATTATATTATTTGTATTAATAATATTATTTTTATTATTTTATTATATTAGAAATAAATCTAACTTTTACTGAATATAGAATACAATAAAAGAAATAGTAACCTTTCATTAAAACCCATACATAATATATCCAGTGAAAGTGAGAATTTTCAAAAGGTCTCTTTAGTTTTTCCATGGCTGTGTGTATATTATACTAAATTATAAGTGTATATATTAAATTCTAGAGATGTTTATTAGAACCGTAGAGGGTTAATTCGGGATAATAACTTCGTGATAGCACTACTTTTCTCTCTTTCCATATGAAAGCATAGTGAAACTGCTCTTTTATACAGAGATAAATATTGGCAATTGTGTCCGTTTAAAGTCTAGATTAATTAGTACAAGATGGATAATTGCATAGCTTTAGTTTTGATGTTGAATATCCAATTCTAAATTCGATTAAACATGAAAACGTCCCATTTTAAAAGGCTGTTTTAAGATGTAAACCCGCGAGACAAAACAAAAACATTAAACGACGCTCAAATATTTTTCATTTCATACTCAATGATTCCTTGAATAAGCATCTCATTTGTATTAATTATTCAACGACATGACTGATTTTCTAATAGCATTTACAACACGCTTTCGTCCTAATTAGACGGGCAACATTTACAGTGAGGCAGAGAAAACTAAAAGCAAGAGGTCTGGCGGAGAGTCGTCAACTGTACGGCGTGTAAGTTTTGAGAGCATCGCTCAGTGTCCATTCGGTAACACCCTGCCCTCAGTACATAAACTAACCCTACTGCTGTTCCTAATTTCAAGACCACGTGACGGTGGGAGTGAGTGAAGTTTAAATTCCCTTTCAGAAAGGCAGCTCAATTCATCCCCTATAAAAAATCATCCCTTTTATAGCGACATCTTATATAGCACGCTAAGGTATAACGTGCCTGCTTGAGGATCCCCAAGAAAGCGAGTCTCATCCTGAGGTTCACACACAGAAGGTGTACCGAGATCAGTGAGGTGGAGGTAAGACCAATTATTTTCAATCACGTGTGATAACGGTGGATACACGAGGGTTTCAACAAATTATTCTTGCCTAAAATTAGTATTACTCCTGAGAATGGTGTTTCCAGAATTAGGCCTTAGTCGGCATTATCTGTGGAAAATGACAAACATTAAGCACTTTATTTTGTTTCTAGCCTACTCTATGACAGGTTGTCGGGATAAGTCGAATAATTACAGAGCCGTTAAGAAAAGTTCAAGAAATAGGCTACATTTTATTAGATTGTACTGAACAATTAATGTGGTCTGGTTGTAGTCGAGATGCTTTTTTTATATAAATGTTATATGCTAATTATATAGCTAATTTCGGTATAGTCCATTAACAACAACAACATCAAAAAAAGTGTTGTTTGACTTATTTTAGTCAGATATAAATAAATCAGGTTGGCCTTCACGTAAATATTAGCCGACATTTTGAGACTTGGTTAGCATCACATAATTATTTTTTGTGGCTTAAACTTTTTGCATTTTCTGTTTTCTTTCTTATTTTTTTGTGTGTGTCTTTTGTCTTTTTAAACGTATTTTATAGAAAGACGACCCATTGCCTGTATTTGACAGAAAACATTAAAGAGAACACAGCAACATCTAGGCTAAATATACCGAAAATAGATTCAAGGGTGGAAATGTCCGTTATTATTATTATTATTATTATTATTATTATTATTTTGATGCTATTATTATTTGATGCTATTATTGCTAGATAATATATTTCACACATCTGAATGATTAGCTAGCCCACAATATTAGTTTACTCGCCACAGAAAGAAAAAAAAGCGTCTGGTTGAAATGCTTAACTAATAATGTGATTTAATAGTGTTCTGCTTTAAATGTTTTGTTAACTTAAATCTAAGCAAACACGTCTACAATACATTTAATATATTTTAAAATATAGCATATATATTTAGGCTATAGACAAAGAACACAGGCTAGGCTACTGCGTTCTTCCCTAATTGCTTTCAATTTAGTCAATAAAATGGTAAAACAAACAAACCGAATGTACGTCATTACACCTATGACTAAGGCATATGTACAAAAAAATGTATATTATTAAATTTTCAATTATGATAAAATAAAACAGAAAACCGTCTTTCCATATTCCTGTTTATTCTTATATGATAACATGACCTGTTTGGAGAACTACATTGGCGGGAATGACAAACGGGTCTGAAAAGGACATAGGCTATTCTGGCTGCTGCCATTCATTTGGTCATGTCATCAGTAGATATAAGTCAAGGCTCCCACGGCCCTCGAACTCCTCCAGGTGATTTATTGATCTTTCAGCCTCGTGCTTCGACCCATTTACTCTAAAACCGCGACCATATTTCACTGGAAATACAAAGACGTTTGAACGAAATCCTCAGCAGATTTCAAAATTTAAACATGCGAACATTGGCCTATACAAGGGGGACAAATAAGAGAAAAAATTTAACCTCTTTAAACAGTGAAATTGATAGACATATCGTGAAATAAAGGCAAAACAACTGCACCACTGACGTTCAACCGGTTTGTGTCTAAAACGTGATTTTCAATCTAATTGTCTAATCTAATTGTCTAATTTGAAACTACGATTAATGTCTTAAAATATTTGTCACATAAAAAGAGATCTAATGATGGCCTTGATCCAACCCTCAGGGGGATTTTGGTATAGTGATTCTATATCTTGTGTGATGATAATTATGTTTGTTTGAAAACAATTATACTATTTGTATATATATATATATATATATATATATATATATATATATATATATATATATATATATATATATATATATATATATATATATATATATATATATATATATATATATTGCACTTCCTACAATCAGTAGAGAAAGAGAGAAAAATATCATTACATGATTCCAATTCTTAATAAATGGTAAAGCAAAGTGATGACAAATTAAACTTCTGCAGATCATGACGTAAAAATCTTAGGAGTAAATATTTTACATCATCAAACTCTCATAGAGCTGGTGTTATTTTCATTAATTTTCATTAAGAGCTAATTAAAATGGAAATTTGCCTTTTCATTTATTTGGAAAAACGAAACGGTTGTCTAAAATGTTTGACGTGATGGTAATGACAGATATATGAAAGACAGATAATAAAAAAAAAAAAAAAATCCAAACTGCACCAATAAATGCTTTTTTGGGGGGAAATGCAAATACTTAACAGGCTAATAACCTAAAAGTTAGACTAAACCTGGATGAGGAATATCATAAAATGTAGAATCCGATTTAAAAAATAGCTAAATATATTAAAAGATAATAATTTTAAAGCTCTAAGGTGCAGGAAACTTAATTTCTCGCCGTACTAAATAAAATCACAAGTTCAAATGTACTTAATTCATCTTTTTTTTAACCTAACAATCGAGGAATTTACCTACATTTTAAACTATCAATGTGGGGTCGAGAAAAAGGCTACAACTCATGTTTTACGATGAACAGACTTGCTTTTCTCGTGAGAGGAGCGCTCGTTTGGAGGCGTGTGAGTGAACTCTGAGCATCGGGTTGTTTCGGGTTTGGTGTTATTGAAGCAACGTCAGCGATGAGGCGCTGGGGGGAAGGAGGGAATTGAGTGAATGAGCCAAGATATTCACCCCAGTGTTTTAACAATTCAAGCTGTTCAACGGATACCCCGTTTCCAAGAAAACATCACGTAGTGGCCATTTGCCTCTGAGACGAACACTCACCGTTGTAAGCACGGGGCTCGCGGCGCTATTTGAACAGAAGCAAGACTCTTGGGAAGAGACAGCTCTGTTTGCTCATGATCAGATACAGGGGATGCTGAGCAGCTACCAGTGCACTGGACTCAACGCCACACCGGGACGTAACTTCCTGCTGTAATGCCGAAGTGGACTGATTACTGCGTTTTGGAATGATATGGAGGATTTCAGTGCATAATATTTTATGAGGTAACATTACAATTTGTTCTCAGTAGGTCATATCATGCTGCCTTGAAATCCTTGTACCGGACTGAACCCACACTTATATGTGTGCTTGGAGGGCGGTAATGCGATTAGACGCAGTTGATCTATCCTTCTTTATCAAATTAAGTGATTAACGAGAAGGCGTCAGTCCTTCATAAATAAAACCTTGGCTATACTTTTCTTTAACATTGTCTTAAGATCGTAGTAAAGTAAACAGAGCGGAAAAATAGTAGACTAGGCAGTCTAATTTCTTTAAGTTCACTATTTATAAGAGCAGTTGTAATGATTACAGTTGTAATGATTTTGCATTGTCAAAATTCCTTGTAAATATGATCTTGTGTAAGATTTGCTGTTTAAGCCAAAAATTTATCGCTGCTGTGTGTAAATCTGGACCAGGCTGTACCAACAGAAAGCACTGCGGCCTGTATATGAGTTTTTTGCTAATTTATTTTTTAATGAGTTGTTAGAAGACTATATTTAATTTTAGCAGAATATAGTTACTTCTGATCATGTTCGTGTCATCCCTTTTGCCGCTATGTATGGAGGGATGAGGTACAGTACGTCTAAGGCCTCAAAGCATGAGCTTGATTCGTTCGGATGGCAACAGCACAATGTTTGGTAAACAATAAGCGAACAAACAACTTAATGTTTTAGACGCTAATGTGCAAACGAAGTACATATTGATAATCAAACAAAAGAGTGGCGTGCAAAAGTAATAGGCACAACTTTGCATTTTAAACATTAGTTTGTTTAAATAAACGTTTTTTAGTTCCTTATTTTTAGGCCGGAGGAAAACATTAATTTATTTTCCCCATGAATAAATCATTTTAAAGTACACATCACTACACAAATTGAATAATTCAATAAACAACAACATCTACAATTAATAATTAATTTTCTATTTGTTGCACTTTTCAATATCACAACGAAAATTCGATGTAGCTACATAAAAAATAAATAAAGACATTGACAAATACATTACTCATTTGTTTTAAGGTAAGTGGTTGTAAACAATTTATATGGGTTGAATTTAAAACAAAGAAATTAGATATAATGTTCAACTTAATTAGTTTTTTATTAGCTTATTGTTGCAACAATTTGCAATGAACCATTTTTAGTGTACAGCAATAATTATTTTGTCAGTCAAATCGCTTAATAAACAACATTCATTGTTGGCATGTGGTTCCACAATAACCTTTAATATTCATGAAACATTCAATTCAAGGTTTTTGTTGCAGAAAATTTGTTCTTGATATTTTCATTTTAAATTGTTTTTCATTCCAAGCTTATAAAGAACTGAAATGGGTTTTTTGGAACGCAAATTGACTCTTCTCTGGCATTGCACCAAAACACCCTTATGTGACCGGTTTTTAAGAGTATACATACATTTTTTTTGCACCAAATAATTTCTTAAACATAACATTCAATCAAATGAGTCCATTTAATTACAAATTGCCCCAATTATATATATGTTCTTTCTTGTTCAGATTGTGCGAGAAAAAATTATAATACATTATGATTAGAGTACAAAATGGTCTAGTGGCTCATAACAAATTGCATGACGATGTTGGGTTTAGAAAACTATTTAAGTACTGGTGCAGTAAAGAGCCCCAAAACAATTCATTAATCTAAGTAACCTAATAAAATATTAAGGGTATTTTAATCAGAGGAAAGAAATTAGCCTAAAATACAGTTTTTTAAGGGACGAGTTTACTTTACAAAACATAATGTGCTGTAAATAAGGCCTATATACAAGAGGACCTACACACAGTTTTTGATAAGAGTTTACTTTACCAAACATAATATGCTCCAAATAAGGCCTATATACAACAAGACCTACACAAAGTTTTTGATAAGAAGAGTTTACTTTACCAAACTTAATGTAATCACATAGAGAGGAAAACCGAGTCCGACTGTCTTTGCAGTGAACGGGCCTGTCTCTATCTCACACAGCATCCACTCTGTTCTTAAACAAAATGGAAGACCAAAAGATATTAGGCCGCTGCTACAACAAGCATCATAACTGTATAACAAAACCAGATCTATGATGGATCCCCTCTGAAAACTACCTGAAAGTGTTTTCAAGTTTTCCAAAAGTTATTTAAATTCATTCTGACCACGAAACCATGGCCAACACAGTGCAGTTCATCCTCAAACAACTGTATATGTAATATTTCATTCCATAAGAAGTTTTGGTTGTTGAACATTTTGGACAACATGCTCTGTAAATAGCCAGCCAACCCCAGTGTGCACAGAGCAGTATCTGCCAGGAATAGTTTAGCGGATTATATGTCTGGGGTGACAGAGATGTAAACAGAGCTCTCGCTCACTGGGCTTAGTTAAACAGTGTAAGTGAAAGGCACATTTTGGACTGGAAAAGTCCAGGGTTGACTTGCTGTAGCCTCACGGTGCCTGTCAGACTTTATCTTTATTAGCTTTGGCGAATGCCTGGCCGAGTTTACACGGAATCCCGCTCTTCTCCTTTTATCTGAAGGGCGCACACTCACATTGTTTACATGCGTGAGATTAGGAGAGGGTGGGAGGAGGTGGCTTTCACCATGAGAGCGTTTTTTGGTGTCCGCTGTGCAGATAGGCAGCTTCGTGTTGGAGTACAGTAATGAGACATACCTTTGGTGTGATGTCTGAGAAGGGGCGTGAGAGCGGGGCTAAGTTTGTGACCTCCCTTAATGGAATCAGCAGTGTTTAGCATGCTTCCATAAAACCGAGGTGCCCGAATGCTAGAAGTGTAAATATTTAATCTTGCGATACTTCAGAACAAACGGATCTCGACCCCTTTTCCTTGAAATGAATAGGCCGGGCTGTGTTATGAGGACAGACTTTCCCCTCACAAAATGTAAATGTTAATGCATGCTATTTCTCAAATTTTGTAGCCAATGTCTTGTCTGGCTGTGTATAATCAATTACAGCGGACTATGGGAGAACAAAGAGGAACTGTGGCATGTGCGGTATTTTCATTATACATGTATATCATTAGGCACTTTTTAAGCTTGTGATAGAACTTCACCATTGGTTTCTTTCACTTTTGAACTTTAATTTCATGGTAATGTACCTGAATGAGTTTAAATCAAAGCAAAATTATTTGGGTCAAAGTCGAGTTGTCCCATTTTGGAATCCACATCCAGTTAAATTTGATTAAATTTAATTTTATATACATAGAAAGTATTCAATATGCAAGTAAAATGTCTACTTTAATGTTATAACCTTATGTTAATGTTAAAATATAAATAATGGGTGAAATAGTGCTCCATTGTCATTCAACAATTATTAATATATATAAACCATATTAATATATATAAATATATATTATATATATTAATATATATAAAACCATAAGTTATATAAAAATATTTTATTTTAAATTATTAAAATTGTTACCAGAAATTGGCAAATGTCATTTATTATGACAAATAATATTGCACCATGAATATCGCGAAATATTTTAATATGCCATCAATTATTATCATTTTTCGTCTATAAACTATTGTTACTTATTTGGTAACAGTTGTTTTCGATAAAAGCATCTGCTAAATTAATACATGTAGACGTAAAGTAAATAAAACCATGGGGAAAATGATTTTGTGAAATGTCCTTTATATAGAGTGTCAAATTAGTATAAGATATTTGTTATTTAAAAAAATCTGCAAGTTTCTGGACATATGTGCTTAGTATATATATATATATATATAAGTACACCCCTCACAAATCTATCGTTTAAATTAATATTTTGAATAGGAAGCTATACAATATTATATTTGTGCATACACATTAGATTAGTCAGTACTGAAGCCAAATCTAGAGCTTATCTAACAAAATAAATTACAATAACTGTCCAAAAACTTTATATGTCATAGAAAAATATTAAATACAAATTTATCAAGAGAAGAAAAATGATTGAAAAATTTAGTTGAAATTTTGTTAGTTGTAATTTTATTTTTTTGCAATATTTTGCTTGAATTTAATAGTATTATCTTTCAGTTTCTAAATGTTTGGTGACCTAAATATTATTTTAATAAATATATCTGTTAATAAATCTGTTTTGTTTGAAAACACTAAAATACATTATTCACGGAGAAAAAAAATATTGAGTATAAAAAAAAATATTCATTTTCAAAATGGGGTGTACTCAATTATGCTGAGCACTGTATATTCAAATTAATTTGACTTTTTGAATGCATTTATTATTCAATCTGTTTTATTTTCCTTAAAATCATAATCTTGAAGTAATTATTTAAATGAATTGTATTTCCATGAAAAATTTAATTGAGATGATGCATAGACACCCTAAGGAAAATGGAAATCCCAATCTTTAAAAAATAAAACTGTGAATGCCTTTTTGAACTAATATTAGTATAAACTTACAGAAATGCTTCAGGAGAAGGCCTCAGTTGTGGCTGATGAAGGAATGACCGTGGCCCAGTCGGGTGGCCGTTCTGAGCTGGCCAGCGATTCCTCACATCTGGGCCTGCCTACAACTCCCAGCAATCCCCAGAACAATGAGCCTGACCAGGTAGGCAATCAGTAGCATGCTTTTAATGGCTCCTGCCTTGTAGGGAATCTGTGAATAGATGTTAAATTACATTAAGTTTGATTATTTTCTCTGACAATAATTCCTTATGACTTTTCTTTTTTGTCTGTGTGCACCTTCAGAGCATTGAAAATATCAAAGTGGTTCTTCATGACAGGGAGTTATGGAAGAAGTTTCACGAGGCTGGAACTGAGATGATCATCACCAAAGCAGGCAGGCAAGAAGAGCGCCATTTTCATCCACTTATTCGCTTAGAGACACACACAAAGAAAATGGTAGTGCAAACATAACTAGGCCATCTCGCTTCCAGTAAGAAATGCAAATGTGAAACCTTGTTTTACCAAAAGCCTCAGTCGCATGAAATGCTAAATCGCTTCTCATGGAATGTTTATAAAATATTATGCGACTGGGGTAAAGCAAAGCTGAATTCCTGTGCCTACAAAATATCTAATTGAAAACACAAACGGCTGCCCGGTGTGTTAGATTTAATGTGCCCTGTGGATTAAGAGCAGGACCCTGGATATTAAGCAGAGAATGAGTCAATGCTCTCTGCCAGTCTTAGGCAGCAGTTTCTCAGCGTTTCTCTGCGGAAAATGCAAAAGGTCACCACAATTTTTCTTTAATGCTGTAACATTGTGAGGGATGGGCTTCCCCCTGTCCAACTGATAAAGTGCTCCAAGAATCCTAAAACCCTTTGAAGAGCCAAGCACTGTTCAGTCAGACAGCTGCGCGCAGACCAGGAGACTGTACTTCCACACAGTCCCAACAACAGATGGGCTCATTTCATTTTACATACTTTAGTGTATAATGGACACCGGGCTCTGTTAAAGATGCTCAATATGTCAATCGAGCCATGAAGCAGGAAGAGCTTTTCACCGTTTCATTTTCTTTTTGGGGAGGGATTTGACTTGTAGGGCATTAGACAGCCATTCACTGAACTGTAAATCTTGAGAAAACTTGCCAGGTTTCTTCACCATGGCTCCCATTACATAAAATTGAGGCCAATTTCATGCAATGATTCTCATCGTGGTTTTGTGTTACGCAGCGGGATTGAGCCAAGTCTGCACGGTATATGCCGTTTGACAGTGTAGGTTTTCGCTGAAGAAGAATACACTCATAAAAGAGGAACACAGCATTTAGATGAAGTTAATTGCGTGCTATATTGTTTATGACTGCAGTTTGCTTCTGTGAATCCATAAAAAAACTACATGAAAGAACATAAATTGACATTTTAAATGTATAAGAACTGAACACTAAATTTAAATCAGTTCAGATTAGCATAAAATGCAAAACAATCCCCTAGTTTTGCAACAAGCTCTACTTTCCATGCAGAGAAAGTGGGTCATACACAGTGCTAAAGAATTATTCTGACTTCAGTACAAGTTAAGCTCAGCAGCATTTGTGGCATAACACTGACTAACACACAAATTAAGAAAACAATGGTTATAGAATGCATGTCCATTTCATGAAGATTAAAATACTTTGTTTTAATGGTTTTACAACAAAATATATACTCTGCAATGTGTTTGAAAAAGAAAGCTCATTCCCCTTTTCCATGTAAAATTACATTCAATTTAAGAACTTTGTTGTCAGGACAAAATAACCTTAATATAAAAGTGATCATTTAAACAGCTTTACAGCTCAAGTTAACAGAAAAATGGAGTAGATTAATTAAATTTACTTTATATTTCTGCTGTTAAATCCTTTACATTTTACCAATGTAAAGGATTTTCGAAAATATTCCTTTAAACAAAAAGTGATCAAACTGAACTAGAAAAAAAAACTGAACTCAGTTCTAAGCACTAAGCATGACTATTGAAAGCTGCCGGCTGGTGTTACTTGTACACAGCCCGTCAAAAAGCAAGCATCAGTGAGGCTCATGAGAAAAACACAGAGGCCCGTTCGATCGCGTCTTCCAGGCCCTAAAGGACCCCTTTTGCTTCATCATCGAGCTTCTTTTGATCCAAGCGCTCTGTCGGCTCTCTTAGTTAGCATGAATCACGGAAAGAGCAGACGTGCGAGAGCTCTAAAAGGAACAGCTGGAATAACGCAAATGCTGACACCCTTATCATCCTTTAATAGTTTCTCACTGTCACCCTCACATATATACACACATATAAACGGTGCTTTTACGGAGATAACTGAGAAAATTAATCACGTCTTCATGAAAGAAATTTCACTCCCATACATATTGTCATGGTATCTAAAGAAACTTGACATGTTATAAATAACAAAATAATGTCATACTGTAAACATGTATGACTTTCCACTGCAAAAAAACACAGGAGATTGCTAGAGGAAAGTCCAAGTAATATTGCACCCAATTGACTTGTTTTAATTTACAATATTGACATCATATGAAAAATACAAAAAACACCTAAACTGTAGCTTCATGTCATTCCAAACATGTATAAATTATTCTTCTGTAGAATAATAACAGAAAGCCAATGTCCAGATATCACTGGACCTCACTGTCAGACAGTGCTCAGCATATATGAGCACACGCCATTTTGAAAATGAATATTTGTATCCATTTCTCAGTGAATATAATCAATGTATTTTGGTGCATTTAAACAAAGCAAAATTATTAAACAGATATATTTATTAAAATAATACTTTAGTCACCAAACATATTTAGAAATTGAAAGATAAAACAATTAAATTTAAACAAAATATTGCAAAATATTTCCTCTTTTTAAATTTGTATTTAATATTTTTGTATTAATGTGGGTGTAGTTTTTGGATCGTTAACGTAAGTTTTTTTGTTAGATAAGCTCTAGATTTGGCTTCAATACTGACTAATCTAATGTATATGCACACATATAATGATTGTATAGCTTCCTATTAAAAATATGAATTTAAAAGAACAATTTGTGAGGGGTGTACATATATATGCTGAGCACTGTATGCTATCAACAAACCTGATATGTATTATATACCAAAATATGTCATTTGTCCACACCCTCCTGTTGTTCCAATTGACTAATTTTCACTAGGATGACATTCCATTATAACTGCCTACAGCACCAGAGTACTGTAGCAGAGCTACTGTACAGCCCCTTCAGACATGCCATGTGATCTACTGTGGCAGCCATTACGTATGTCAAAAGTGTTGCATAAATGGAAAGAGCATTACATATCCCTCAAGTGTTTACATCTGAGTCTTGAGTAAATGAGTTTTACTCAAGAGTTATTACATCCTCACTGTTAGTACTGTACATGCTGAAGTCATTTTTTCCTAACTTTATTTTCTTAACATGAATAATTCATTTTAGATAGATTTGAATATTTTGAAAATGAATGTTCACATAAAAGTACACATACTTGTAATGCTTAATATAATACTAAGGTAACAGTTAGGTTGTATTTAGGTTTCTATTTAGTTCATGAAATACAGTTGAAGACAGAATTATTAGCCTGCTTGAATTTTTACAGCCCCCCTGTTTATTTATTTTTTCCTTTTTAACACATTTCTAAACATAATAGTTTAATAACTCATTTCTAATAACTGGTTAATTTTTATTTTTGCCATGATGACAGTAAATAATATTTTACTAGATACTAGGTAATTAGGCAAGTTATTGTGAGTTGATGGTTTGTTCTGTAGACTAGCAAACAAATATATGGCTTAAAGAGGCTAATAATTTTGACCGTAAAAATGTTTTTTTTTAAATTAACAACTGATTTTATTCAAGCCGAAATAAAACAAATAGGACTTTCTCCAGAAGTAAACATATTATCAGACATACTGTGAAAATTTCCCTGCTCTCTTAAACATAACTTGGGAAATATTTAAAAAAGAAAAACAAAAATCAACGGGGGGCTAATAATTCTGACTTCAACTGTAGGTATCATAAAGGTGATAGGAAAGATCATTATGACTCTTTATGAGTTTCTTTTTTCTGTTAGACACAAAAGAATATATTTTGAAGAATGTGGTAAACCAGTGGACACTGACATCCACAGTAAGAAAAAAGTAAATGAATACTGTATTATACATTTAAGTACAGAGCATATTAATTAACCAATTTACCAAACTATAGAGTTGGAGTTAGGTAAAAAGATTTGGCCTATAGGTTATTTGATTGTAATTACTCATAACTCTGCATTTTGTTTTACAGTATATTTTTCAGTACTATACATGTACCTAATGTGTTCTTACAGTGTACTAGAAAGTACTGGGTTATATGAGGTAACTAAATTGGTTAAGGTTAGGTTCAGGAGTAGGTTGAAGAATAGTACCATATTAATACCCAGTTTATGTAATTACTATGATATATAAACGTGAATCAGGACTGAGTTGCTACCATTATTACAACAATATGTACAGTATGTGTTACAAAGACACTGTAAAATAGTTAATAAAAATACCTGAATGTCATGTAAGCTAAGTTTATTTTTAGTAATAGATAAGGAGATACTGGAATTATCTTTACACTAATAAATGTGTTTTACGTAATGTAATGTAATGTAATGTAATGTAATGAAATATAATATAAGACTAAAACGGATGTTGTTACTGTATAATAACACAACAAACCAACAGCATACAATTCTCTAAAATTTATGGTTCCAAAAGGCGGTCAGTTTTTGTAGTTATTAACAGAAAGACAGCAAAACTGCACCTCACCAGAACATAGTCTGGAGGACAGGTTTGTTTAAGATGTTCCTGATGGTTTAAAGCACCTCTACAGGAGTCTTTTGCCCAGAGTGATTTACATTGATTGGATTGCAAGACTGGGCCAGACATGGAGCTTTACCTTTCTCTGAGCTCTTCCTCTGGGTATTAGAGCTAGTGCTTTCAGGGCCACTTTTTACATAGTGCAGGCCCGAGCAGCTCCGCATTAGCAAATGCAATGAAACGATTCAGCTCACGGCACTTTTTTTTAACGCATAATAAATGTATGACTCCTGGTGGAACCCTTTAGAAAGCCTAAAAAAACTCCAGTGGAACTTTTTTTTGGAGAAGTGGGGTGGAAGGGGGCTGTTTAGCTGCCCCCTGTTTAAAAGACCTGCCATTAAAAAAGCACTCAGAGTTTATAAGGGATCTCGATCTTTTTGCAGCTTTGCAGATGAGATAAAAGAAAGACAGTTTTGGTATCATTCACATGAAAAGGTCACCGAAGGCAGCTCTATTGATATGTTTTACGACTGAGTCTGCTATATTAGCATATTCTGTCTGTCATCTCGGCTTCTCCTGTATCTGAACAAAATGAAGATCCCACATTTTATAGAGCGGCTCTTTCAAATCAGAGTCAATCCCTGAAAATTTATCTTCGTGAAAGCAAATCAGTACCAGGTACAGATCGTTCCTCCTTATATGGGGTTGTCGAGGATAACATTTTATGCTTTTGGTTTTATGATTTTTTTTGAAGCATATCCTTTTATAGTAGAGCCATTTGTGTGAGATGTTTTGTAGAGGATTTTCTCAGATGCTAGAGCATGCAGCCTTCTTTGAGACTCCAGTGACCTTTTGTGCTTCTTAAACAACTAATCTGTCCTAAAAACAGGTTAAGCTGTTATCTGATCACTAATCGTGTACTCATCCATCCAAAACCAACACTTGCCGTGATTCTCTTGCACTTAAGGCCCGTTAAAACCCTCAAAAGAGCTGATAAGACAGTCTCATCCATGCTTACTGTCAGTGCTCAGCTGTTGCACACGCACCCCGGATCTAAGTCTCTTGAAGGAAAAAGCTGTTCCTGTAATGAGAAATAAAGACTGCACTGAGATACCTGAATGACACAAATGGGATAAGACTGCGTAGATGCGATTGAAGGAGAATGACCTTTGTGAGCCCAAAAGCGCATTAACACCAAGTTTTAGTTAGATCTAAATGACATTTAAGGACAAAACCAAAGTAGTATGTAAATAAAATTGAGTTAATAATCACAATAAAAAATTAAATTAAACTAATTTAACCCATATATCTTCTGATCAATGGCTGTGAGAACTTGTCTAATCTAATTAAAAAAATTATAATAATCATTATTATTGTAGATTAGTGGGGGGTTGGTGTGTAAATTTATGTAAATTAAATTTTTGTTCCAGATTTACTAGCAGTGTTGCCAGATATTGCTGACTTTTTCCGGTCCAAAAGCTGTTTAAAACCCACCAAAAATCCCCAAAATATTAGATTAATATTTTATTTAAATTTATTTAAATCTAAATTAACCTAGTCACTGTAACTGTCATAATTTTTAACCATACAGCAACCAACAACAGCAGTGACAAAATCACAACATAAGCAGGTCTCATCGAAACACTGCCCCCCGTCCCACCCACACACTGCACTTAATGTTAGAGTATGTTTTAGTTTTGAAATTGGGTATAAATTCATCCCATTTGGAGTTTAAAATTCTTTTGAACATAATTAGATACTGCTTGTCAATCAGACATTGATTCTATGTTTGTTCTTGCTGTCAATTGTGGACAAAAAATGATCGATAATAGTGTCATGATAAACCGCTGTGAGTTTAACTGCAGGCGCTGCGTGTTCACGCGAAGGGGAGTCAGATTTGTTTGGGGAATCAAATTAATACAACTTTCCTTCACCTCCATTGCAGGTTGGCCCGTGTGGTAGTGCACTGGTCACTACTACTGAATGGAGTAGGAGCACACTTTGTTAAATAAGTTGCATATAAAAGTTACATTTCAAAACCGCCCAAATTTTGTCAACCCGCCTATGGCACAATCTAATTCAAAACCGCCAAATCTGAAAAACAAAAAAAGTTTACTGGACTGATTGCATACGAGTTTGAGTATGTTAATATTTGTTTTATTTTATAATAGTAGTTTTATTGTAATATTTTTCGTATTCTATATTCCTTCCCATTTAATGTGAAATCTGTCATTTAGATCTGAGAATTTTTAAGAATAAAAAAGTCAGGATTATTCGACCAAATACAAAAACTTTTCTAAGTTTGGTATTTTCAATTCCATTTTCATCCAAGTTTGTTTCAGATATGCCTGTCATTAGTAGTTTCTAAAATAAAAAGAGTTCATAAAATTACATTTAAGGGGCATCATAGTGGCAAAGTGAGTAGCATGATCGCCTCACAGCAAGAAGTTCACTAGTTCGAGCCTCGGCTGGGTCAGTTGGCATTTTTGTGTGGAGTTTGCATGTTCTCCCCGTGTTTGTGTGGGTTTGGCCCACACATCCAAAGACATGTTCTATAGGTGAAATGGGTAAGCTAAATTGTGCGTAGTGTATGTGTGTGTTTCCCCCACCAGTCCAAAGACATGCGGCACAGGTGAATTGGGCATCTACTGCGTAAAACATATGCTGGATAAGTTGGTGGTTCATTCCGCTGTGGCAACCCCAGATTAATAAAGGGACTAAGCCAAAAAAAATGATTGAATGAATGAAAATTATATTTTACACATAATCATAAGATTCCAGAAACTGAGAGTTTAAGTATTTTTGTACATTGATTAATTAATTCTCATCATGAAACAGTAGTTCTGACTTTATTTACGCCATTTTTAACCCTAATTATAATTTTTACACTCTCTTTAGGCGGATGTTTCCAAGCTACAAAGTTAAAGTTACAGGAATGAACCCCAAGACCAAATACATCCTATTAACGGACATTGTTCCAGCTGATGACCATCGGTACAAGTTCTGTGACAACAAGTGGTAAGTTAAGTTTAATATCCCTCAGTCTATCTTTAAGGTTTCTCCACGGGAAGACATTCTCGAAAGCTCTCGGAAAAATTCAGCTTGAATGCGCATTTACAAATGTGACTGGATTAGACATGAGTAGTGCCTTGAAGCATCTGGACAAACACTCATACAGATTACAAAAATTTGCATGTTTTATATTTGGCTGTCTACTCCAGTCTGTATTTCTAAGTTTTTAATTTGAGAGGACAAATTCATACAATCTTCGTAGTAGTTTTTAAAGGGACAGTTATTAAAAACTAAAAATTCTGTCATCATTTACAGACAAGCAAGTGGCTCTAAACCTTTGTGCGTTTCTTCTGTTTAACGCAAAATAAGATATTCCGAAGAAGGCTTGAAGAAAGCTAATATCTTTTTATTACTGAATAATTGTTAATATCTTTACCTTGATACTCTGCAATAGTAAATATAATGTTGTCAATACCTACATCTTTGGTCTTGAGAAAATTCATCCAATAGAATGCTTTTCTAAAAGGACATCACTAAAGGAAACTGAAATCACAGGCATGTTTTAGAGCAAACAACATGCAGTCTACATCAGTTTATCTATGCAATGCTAGTTCTGGCTGTGGATTGTCATTAGCACACAGTTAATTACTGCAGGCCAACAGCAGGCAGTCTGTCAAAACCAATGGGCTTAAAACAGCTGGATTGTGCATGCTGTCCTCTTTGTGACCCTGTGGTTCTGGCAACGCCACTAGATATGGGCACTATCCACCCATGCAACAACTGGCTGCACTAATAAGTCAAATCAGCTTGTATCCAGCTTGGAGAAAACAAAATAACGATGGCACGCAAATCTCAATCAATTGCACATTTTGTCATGAGAATGAGTATTTTATGACCATTTTTCAAAATCTGCGGGATAGACTGGAATTTCAGCATTTGCCAGCCTCGGTTCTGGAGATCTTCAGCGACACCTTTGAGGCGCACAATTAGCAGTGATGTTATGGTCAAAGCAGCCACCCCAGACCTTCGGGAATTACTCCCAAAATATGATGGACATAACCAAACATGCTCCGAACCTGTCATTAATGTACAGATGTTCTGCATAAAGCTTTTTCTGCTTTATCCTATAGAATTTGCACGATACTGAAAAACGGTTTTACTGCAGGATGATGTCAGAGCTGCTGGAAAGCTTTAATACCAGAGGATAAACTTTGAGGGATTGAGACTAAATCACTGCAAGAAACCAACAACCAAGAATTGCAAGTGTTGCTGTTGATCTTTTGCATCATTAAAGAACTAAAAAATGTTTTTCTTTTCCATAGGATGGTGGCAGGAAAAGCAGAACCTGCCATGCCTGGAAGACTCTATGTCCACCCAGACTCTCCTGCAACAGGCGCCCATTGGATGAGACAATTGGTCTCATTTCAGAAGCTCAAGCTCACAAACAACCACCTTGATCCTTTTGGACATGTAAGTAGACAAAGTCATAATTTTCTTCAAATGGAAAATTCAGCATGTCTAAATCATGTTCAAAATTTGAGCTTTGACATTAAAGGTGTGCAAAAAATTGTGTGCAAAAACGTTCAAACAACAGATTTTCTGTTATTTAGCACAATGAATTCATTCAGAACAATAAGCAAATCTTGGGAAATGTCCTGGTTCTTACGGATATCCCAATCACATAGATTCCTATTGGAAATCACTAGGGGAAAAAAATAAATGTGGTGCACCATAAAATTGTGATGAGAAAATTTGTGGTTTGGTTTGGTGATTGCTCTGTTAGTGCTGTCCATTTGAAAAATTGTGAACATTGCTGTCCAAAAATTGGTGCACACCAAAAACATAGACAGACACCGCAGAAAAAGGGGGTTTCAATCAATTTTTGAACATTTTTTGGGTTTAACAGAACTATGAATTTAACACGCACCAAAGGCATCTAAACAAAATCAAAACAAGATGTCACAATGTAGAATAAAAACAAACTAAACTAAAGTGTTACGTCAATAACAATATTATTTTGATTAGAATATGGAATATATTCAGAAAATAAATTAATTTCCAAATCATGGCAATTTTATTTAAAGACATTAGACTGAATGATCCTCACTAGAAATAAATAATGTGCTATTAAGAAAATAAAATGCCTTTTTGTTCTGAAGCCGTGTTAGGAAAATGCGGAATAGCTTGAAATTAAAGCGAAAAGAAGAGTGTTTACACTAAACTGAAATTCAACAATTCATAAATTCTGGGAAATTAAGTTGTTTTTCACCCTACACTGAAAATATTCAAAGATGATTCCTTGGATTTACTCAATTTTTTTACGTTAAATGGTTGTAAACAATTTATTTGGGCTGAATTTAAACAAACAAATTAAGTTGAACATTATTAAATTTAATTTGTTTGTTTAAATTCAACACAAATAAATTGTATGCAACAGCTTTGCATGCAACACTTTTTCCAGTGTACATCCACTTTGAATCTTCGAGCAAAGTTGGCAGGGTAACAAATGCAAATTCATCTTGACAAAATTTAGTTATATTGCATTTAATTCAGTTTGAATAGCAATCTGCATCCCCTTTGGTTGAGAATGAACACACCTCATGTGAGAGCAGTGTTGAGGGTCATCTTGAGAAAGTAAGAGAACAGAGTGGAGCAGAGGTGAGGAGTCTGACCGTGGCAGTGCTTCCCAAAGGAGACTTGTCTGTTGCAATAACATCAGAACCAAGCTCATTAGGTTCATAACCTGTCAGAACGACACAAAGTTGGCCTGTCAGGACTAGTTGAATGCCTATGAAGTGATAAGGGCGAGTAATGAGCCCAGAAAGAGGCTGCTAAGCTCTACTGACGCCCACAACAGCAGGGACACCATGGCTGGACGGGAGCCCGACACAGACCTACTGTAGCCATGCAAGAGTAAACCACACAAGTCAGTCAAAACACACACCACAGCTAGGCAGCAAATAAAGGCAATTTTATGAATAAACTGAAAGATATACTATTCATCAACATGTTTTCTGAATATAAATTTGAATGAGAGATGTACGTATTAGCAACACTATAAAGCCTCAGAACACTTATTTGCATTGATTTCAATGACTTTTTAATTTATTTTTACTCATTTTGGCAAAAAAAAAAGGATAAAAGAGACAGGGTAAACTATATGTGAAGTTGGAAATTATGTCATCATTTACTCACTTTATGAGTTTCATTCTTCTGTTAAACAGAAAATAAGAAAAATGTAACCATTGACTTCCATAGTATTTATTTATTTATTTATTTATTTATTTATATTTAAGTCAATGGATTCAGGTTTCAGGTTCTTCTTTTCTGTTCAACAGAAGAATGAAATGCTTAATGATTTGTAAGCATTTAAGGGTGAGTAAATAGAGTTTCTTTTTTTTGTCAAACTATCCCTTTAAATTTGGAACTAACTTTTACAGTGCACCTTTTTATGGCCTTAAATTATTTAATGGCAAATTAAGATGTTTAGTAATTTTTAGTATTATTATTTCAATTAATGTTTTAATAAATGTTTTTTTTTTTTAAAAATCAAATTATTTTAGTTTAAAAACTCTGATTTATTTATTGATCCATCAATGACACAGACAAACTTTGATTTCTTTTAGGCGACTGTCCATGAAGACACTAAACACCCAGATATTATTTGTAGGTTCTTCGTAAACTAAACGCACAAGAGTTTTCTCTCTTAATGCAGGGCCATCTATAGATTTAAATTCACATGACACAACTTCTAACCCCCCAAACAGATCTTAGATTAAAAGAAAACAGGGAGATGAAAGGAGAGGGCCAACCTGAGAGTCAGCATTGATCTGACAAAGTTGCTTGATTAATATAGTCAGACAGCACACATCCCTGTATCTGAAGCATCAGTCCAGCTCGTATCACATGGTATTACCTCAAGACAACAGCCAGCCAACCAGCCAAAGGTCACATGTGTCTGCACTCACCCAATGAAGCGCTCAAACCATTCATTTGGCTGGGTCTTCTGTCTGTGTCTGGGACGGGGGATTGACCTGGGGTTGCCTCTGTGCACTAGTGTTGCTTATTTCTCCTGACACTAGAACTACTACGGGGTCACATTTTCAGATAAACGCACGGCCAAAGCAGTTCTAGTAAGGTCTTGACTGCATTACAGTTCCATATCACTACGCCAAACAATTTCAGTAATTTTAAATTACTTCACAGTATTGACCTTACTCTTCAATGTGGAAGTGCGCTTGTCATCTTTATTGTTTTAGAAATGGAATGCACACTAGAATCGAAGCTCAATTAAGATTCGTATGTAACTTGTGCATCCTAGGCAGCATTTTCCAACTTTCAGACACAGCCCATGTCTTTATTTCCATGCTTTCAGTTTTTCACCAATTATGTTTAAGCAACTCCTTTCACCCATTGAGATACTGGAAATCAGTTTCAACCACAAAACCACTGAATATCATAAGTCACAGTAAGTGGGATAGTGGGTTGATATCATGGATGAGTGTTGGGTCCTGGGTAGGCATGGGCTGGTATAAGATTCTGAAGATATGATAACCTTGAATAAATAAATCATGGTATTGTAATTACTGCTCTAAAATATATTCTTTTTAAAATGTCTGGGTAAAAAACAAAACCTTTTTCCCCTTTAAACACAATGGGCCCTATCATACACCCGGTGCAATGTGGCGCAAGGCGCAACGCAATTGTTGTTTGCTAGTTTCAGCTTGGTGCAAGAGTCGTTTTGACATTTTGCGCAACGCTGTTTAAATAGCAAATGCATTTGCACTTATATGTGTGCCCATATACGTTCTGATCTAAAAAAGAAGGCATGTTAAGGTGCATTGCTATTTTGAGAAACTTTAATAGACTGTTCTATAGACCAGAACAAAGCCGGTCTATTGTCCAGCGCAGAGCGCATTAGTTATGCGCCTCGCTTACACATTGCTTAATACAACAGGATGTACAGCAAAATGCAAATATCTTTACATATAAAAAAGAATTAAAATATTAAGGATATATATAGGACATAAATATAAAGGATTAAAATATTACAAAACATATTATTTTCTAGCCTACATAAATAAAAAAAACATACTTTCATGCCTTCTTCATCTCGGGGGGCTTTTTCAGTTCATTCATAACAATTTGCTTTTGTATAATGTCATTATTAGCAGCATTATTTATTATATGCATATTTATATTTGTTTTATTAAAAACAAGCTTAGATTTGCCCAGCTGTCAGGTTTTAGACCATATGGGGCGCAGCATGTAAATAAGGATATAACTCAGTTTTTTAACACACTTCGTTATTATTGTTCATTTATTTGTTTGCTGGAAATTAGAACTGAATTTAGAAATAGTTTTGAAACAAATCTTTTCGCTTAACAAACAAAATTAATTATTTATAGGCTAATGGATGTCTGTTCGTATAAGAAGTTTCCATATCCATGAGAGTGAAAGTGAAAGTAAACAATCAGGAGGCTCATCTCTCTCTCGCGCTGTAGATGCTCTATTTAACTGTTTTCTCTCTAGTGAAGGGTTCAGTTTTTACACTTACAAAGTCTGTCATGCAAATAGCAAATGCGCTATGGCGCGATGCAACTGACTCCTAAAGGGAATGGGAGGTGAGACTCTGATTGGTTTATACTTAAAACACACCTATAACTCATCAAGAGAATAAGCTCTTAATAACCCTTTTAGATCATGCGCCATGGCGCAAAGCGGATTTTTCTGTTTTTATATTAGCAAAAGTGGATTCTGACACGCCCTTAATGCGTCTGGAGCCCTGCGCTTTGCACTTTGTGCATGGATCGTCAAAATAGAGCTCAATATATGTTATTTTGAGAAACATTTATAATATTTTGGAACTGTAAACATGTCAGGCTAAATAATTCAAATGAGTCATTGACTTCATTAGTTTCAAAAACACAGATTTTTTTTTTTTACAATTTAAAACAGCATCTTAGGATATCTTTTCTGCTGGAGATACTATTGTCCTAAAAACAAACAAAAAAAAAAATCGTACACATATCTTAGGAACGGTATAGCAGAAAATGTTTTCCAAACCAAGGTATACCTTGAAAACGGTTATCATCCCATGCCTAGACATAGGTCGGCTCAGCATCATAGCTGATGGCAAAAAAATAATAATTTTATAACTCCAGACATTACATTATTAAGATAGTAGCATAATTCAGAACCATAATATGTCCCGTCAAAACAGTAGTTATTTGCATGGGTAAATTTTACCCGCTGACGGTTTTAGTTCTACAAAAACCCCTGGTGGTTCTAGTGTTAAAAAAAAGTACAGAGCTGCTTCATTTTCTGTCTGCGAGTCCACACAACAAAGCGGAAGGCCTTGATGCTCATCGGCCCTGACAGAACTGTGTTGGGGATGACCCTAGCCAAACGCTTCACTGAACAGAGAACACATGGACACACCGAGCAGACTGGTGCTGGAACACTATGATCAAACACACATACACAAAGCATCCAATTGGATTAGTTGCATGCAAGGCAGAATATAACCTCTTGACATACTTATTAATCCTGTCACATTAATATATTTTGTACGTCAAAAACCTCATTAGTGTTTGACGTACAGTTTTTATGATTAAATATTTGTTGAAAAATGCCTGTGCTGGCAAGATCACGCATACATGTATTTATTTATTTATGGAGAGCTGCGCAAATATTTTTGAATCTAGCTGTTCTCATCGTCATTGATCATAGCACGAAGGAATATCTAAAAATATATATATTAAATTCAGTAAATGTTATAAATAGTAAAATAATAAGTAATAAATAACTCTGAAAGGATGGTATCTGCAAATTAAACTAAAACATTTTACAGATCTTCTGAACGGTTAGGTAAAATGCTGTCAATCGGTGTACTGTCAATATAAATTGTATTAAAATGTTCATATGTTACTTTAGGAATAAACAGATATTATTACCAGCTATGCGCCAAAATGGAAATGTTGTCCAATACTAATAAATAGATAAATACAAATCTTGACATTTTTTTTCTGAGCCTGATTACAGTTTGATTTCGATATTCTAATGCAGGCTTGGGTTTTTGTTCACAGATTATCTTGAACTCGATGCACAAATATCAGCCCAGGTTACACATTGTGAAAGCTGATGAGAACAATGCTTTTGGTTCCAAGAACACGGCCTACTGCACTCATGTTTTTCACGAGACCGCTTTCATCTCGGTTACATCCTATCAGAACCATAAGGTACCAACAAAACATCCTCATAACACAATATTGTATAACATTCACGATCCGTTTGCGAAGTTTCCAAATACACTGTAATTGCTAACTTGTTTTGTTTCTTTATAGATCACACAATTAAAAATTGAGAACAATCCTTTTGCCAAAGGTTTTCGTGGCAGTGATGAGGGTGATTTGCGTGTGTCTAGACTTCAAGGGTAAGATTATCATTAAAAATATTCAGCATAAAGTACCAAATATACATCTTACTCATCAAGTGCCCCCTTTCCTAGGAAAGATTACCCAGTGATTTCTAAGAACATGGTCCGGCAGCGGCTTATCTCCTCACATGGCCATCTGTCAGGAAAACTGAGTGCAGGTGTGCTGAGTAGCCACCCGCAGGTGCTTTCTCATTATCAGTATGACAGTGGTATCCCCCTGCCAAACTCAGATTCCCAGGAAGCCCTTTCCAACTCCTTCACATCTAGCCGGGAACCCAGCCTTCTTTACCATTGCTTCAAGCACAGAGGTACAGGGCTGCGGCAAATACATTTTTTTGCCAAACACTTCTGAATATGCATGCCCAACATTGGTACCATGGAGATTATTGGTTATTTGTATCAGTATTAGACAGTTTTATATTTGATGTCAGCTGTACTCATTTCCGATATTTTTTTAACATTTTGATTATCTTCGGAATGACCAATGTACTTTTTTGCCTTTAGTACTTTTTTTTTTGTACTTTTTTTTTAGTACTTTTTTTTTTTTGATAATATAATACAAATACTAGAAAGTAACATTTGATACATTTTCTCTGTAGGATGTAAAATGATCAAAAAAATACAATGAATTTACTTTAGGAATTATTATATCATATATATATATATATATATATATATATATATATATATATATATATATATATATATATATATATATATATATATATATATATATACCAAAACAATCGATTGGAAATTAAATGAACAAGATGTGCTTTAACTACAGTCTGTCAGCTTTAATTTGAGGTTATTTACATCCAAATCAGGTGGACGCTGTAGGAATTACAACAGTTTGCATATGTGCCTCCCACTTGTTAAGGGTCCAAAAGTAGTTGGACAGAATAATGATTATAAATCAAACTTTCACATTTTAAAACTTGATTGCAAATGCTTTGCAGTCAATTACAGCCTGAAGTCTGGAATGCATAGACATCACCAGATGCTGGGTTTCATTCCTGGTGGTGCTCTGCCAGGCCTCTATAGGAACTGTCTTCAGTTCTTGTTTGTTCTTGGGGCATTTTCCCTTCAGCAAATGAAATGCAAGCTCAACCAGATTCGGCTCAGTTGATTGACTTGGCCATTGCATAACATTCCACTTCTTTTCCTTCAAAAACTCTTTGGTTGCTCTTGCAGTATGCTTTGTGTTATTCTCCAGCTGCACTGTGAAGCGCCGTCCAATGAGTGCTAAAGTATTTGGCTTAATATGAGCAGACAATATTGCCTGAAACACTTCAGTATTCATCCTGCTGCTTTTGTCAGCAGTCACATCATCAATAAATACAAAAGAACCAATTCTGTTGACAGCCATACATGCCCATGCCATGTCACTACTACCACTGCTTGGGATCAAGAGCAGTTCCTTTCCTTCTCCATGCTCTTCTCTTCCCGTTACTCTGGTACAAGTTGATCTTGATCTCGTCTGTTCATAGGATGTTGTTCCAGCACTGTGAAGGCTTTTTAGAACTCTAATGTGGCCTTCCTGATTTTGAGGCTCCCCAATGGTTTACATCTTGTGGTGAACCCTCTGTATTTACTCTGGTGTAGTCTTCTCTTGATGCACAAACACCTACCTCCTGGAGAGTGTTCATGATATGGCCAACTGTTGTGAATGATGTTTTCTTCACCAGGGAAAGAATTCTTTGGTCATCCGCCACAGTTATTTCTGTGGTCTTCCGGGTCTTTTGGTGTTTTTGAGCTCACTGTTGTGTTCTTTCTTTTTTAAAGTGTTCCAAACAGTTGTTTTGGCCATGCTAATGTTTTAGCTATCTCTCTGATGGGTTTGTTTTGGTTTTCATCCTAATGATGGCTTGCTTGACTGATAGTGACAGCTCTTTGGATCTCATCTTGAGAGTTGACAGTAACAGATTCCAAATGCAAATAGCACACTTGAAATGAACTCTGGACCTTTTATCTGCTCATTGTAATTGGGATAATGAGGGAGTAACACACATCTGGCCATGGAACAGCTTAGAAGCCATTTGTTCAACTACTTTTGGACCCTTAACAAGTGGGAGGCACATATGCAAACTGTTGTAATTCCTACACTATTCACCTGATTTGGATGTAAATACCCTCAAATTAAAGCTGACCGTCTGCAGTTAAAACACATCAAGTTCATTTAATTTCAAATTTAGTGTGTTGGTGTATAGAGCCATAAATGTTAGAATTGTGTCAATTTCCAAATATATATGGACCTAACTGTATGTATGTATGCGTGAACACACACACACACATTTATATATATATATATATAAATATGTGTGCATGTATGTGTATATATATATGTGTGTGTGTGTATATATGATAAATACCATTACACTACAGTTTTCAGTATTTGTTAATATATTATGTAGCTTTTTTAATTCAAGTTCAAGTAACAAAATCTGATGTATTTCCAATATTTAAATACTCTTTCATTAGATAACCCAAGACATTTGGAGCTGGGATGCAAACGACCCTATCTTGACACAACATCATCTGCGGTTCCAGAGGAGCACTACTTCCGCTCTCCTCCTTCCTATGATTCCCCTCTGCTGTCCCATCCATACTGCAACGAGGCTTTAGGGTCTAGAGAGGCATGCATGTACGGAGGCTTAGAGGGAGAAGGAGGGGGTGCAGGGGGTACGGATGACCTCCCGGCTCCATCCCTGAACTGCAATATGTGGGCATCAGTGCAGTCGTACCCTCGCTACGGCATGCAAACAGTAGAGGCCATGCAATACCAGCCTTTCACAGCCCACTTCAACAGCACAGCCTCTGCAGCATCGATGGTTTCCCATCACTCACCGTCCATGCAGCGTCCACATCCAACACCACCTGACCTGGTCACATTTACCACACAGCGGGTACTACCACCTACACCATCTTCAGCTTCCACCTCCCCGTCGGGTTCTGCTCACCACGACAGAGCACATTCCTCACTGTTTCATAGAAAACCCGGGTCTCCATTACGTTCACAAAGGGATTTCGCTGGCTATTCAACCCACAGTCCTACATCAACACGAGAACCAGCCTATCAGTACCAAACAGGTCTGAGCAGTGTTGGGCCACACTGGACTGACAGTTAAAAACAGTTCATCCACAACTATAATCCTCTTCAACTAACTCTCTCAGAGCAACAACTGCAATGAGATTATCTTTAACCTTTACAGCCATGAAGTTAAATTGTAAAGAAAAGCCATAATTCTATTTAGCCTAGTATAGGAATGTGTGGCACTGTGTATTTATTTGAATTTGAGCTGCAGTTCATGCGCAGGTGGTCAAGCAAAGCACAAACAGCATACATAATGCACTGTTGTTAGCAGAAAAGGGATAGTTCATTCAAAAATAAAAGTCTCACTTTTGTGTTTTTCTTAAACCAGGCTTAACTATGGCTCTAATAAAAAAAAAAAAAAAAAAAAAAAAAAAAAGAAAGTCTATTGCAACATTTTTTGTAGACATTTATTTGCTTTTTGCGATTTCAAAGTGAGATGTCTAATGAGTAGCATTAAAAAGTATCCAGTTTCCTCATAAACAGAGAAACATGACTGTTTTAACATTGTATTATGTTGGTTGTATGGCACAGCAGTTTGGAAATCAAAAGGCAGATGAGCGGCACAAAAACTCAACAGACAGTATTGAAGAAAAATATGTAATAAAAATACATTTGCTGTATGCTATACGTATGACTAAAAGATATGTATTGTAAAATTAAAATGTATGTTTTCAAATAACGGTAAAAGTGTTATAACTGATACCAGGGTTTCTGCAGGTTTTACCAAGTTAAATTTAAGACTTTTTAAGATATTTTTAACACCATTATGAATTAAATTTTAGACTCATAATGGGCTAAAGATGGAAAAGATTTTTATTTGCCCTTTCAAAAAATAAATAAATAAATAAATAAATAAAAAAAAATAAAGAAAAAAGAAAAAAATAAAGAAAAAAAAAACTAAGAAAAAAAAATAAAAATAAAACTATATATATATAAATTTAAAACATTTAATAATACAATAAGAAAATAATATTTTTTTTACAAATACTTTAGATATTCTTAGCAAAATATTTTAAATATTGTGCAAAAACAAGCAAGCTCTACTTGTATCCATACACTTTTTTCAACATAAACTTTCTTTAAAATAAATGTTTTAACATTTTTAAAAACTATAATAAATTAAATCTAAGCACAACAATCTGTTGTCCTCAGCAGTAAATACACGGAGCACGTTTAAACAAATATTATTGTAAGGAAAGTAAGTAAACCATTATGATAAATTGAGTTAAAAATGACCATTTTAAATAAAAAGTGTATAGTTTTATTAAGATTGGGAGTGTTGGTGATTGAATGGGGTTTGACCAGACTGAGTAGCAATACAAGAACAAAGGAAAATTAAGACTTGTTTAAAAAAAGATTTAAAACCTACAACACAATATTTCAGTAAATTTAAGATTTTTTAACCCTAAAATTTTGATTTTGGGATTTAAGACATTTTAAGACTTTATAAGACCCTGCGGAAACCCTGGACAATTTTCATTTTGCCTTTTGTGTTTTGAAGTTTAAAATCTGAAGCTTTTTCACAGCTTTTTGTTGAAAGAGACTTTTTCCCCCCAATGAGCCAGGGTTATCTTCATTCTTACAGTACTGGACCCCACTGACTTTCACTGTACACAAGTAAATAAAAATAACATTTTAAAAAAACATTTTACAAAAATTGGGTCTCATACACTTAGCATGTTCATGCATATTTGTATATTCAATCTGCATTTAAAATGTTTTGAAAAACAAATGCAAATTATTCAGTAACTTCAAAAAGTATTTTAAATTTGTGAAAAACTACACAAACAGTGATACAACTACTACAACGACAGTATATGAAACTTCACACATGTAATCAGTGGTTTTGTTTTACAAACAATGTCTAAATTTAATGTGATTTTAGTAATATATAATTTATTATATATAAATAATATATAGTTACAAATAAATTTTATATTTTTATATTAGCAAATGACTTCAAGATTGTTAATTTAGAAACCTTAAAATTTATTAACATTAAAATAAGCTTAAAAAAAATGCACTTATGAATTTGGAAAAAAAATGTGTAAATAACGCAAATGTGTGTAGTAAATGATCCTGGCAGATTTTGATTTATGATTTAATGAGACCCATTGTCTTGTGTAGAGAACAACAAGCCACCCAATTCTGACACTTTTTGTTGGTGAATAAATAATGACAGATTTTTAATTTTTGGGTGAACTGTCCCTTTAAGATGTTTTATTCAGTGCCAAATTTGTAAGCGGCACAAAATATGTGTGCCAAATAAATGTATGCTACACTTGGGAGACATTGAGTGTTTAATGAATTAAAAAAATAGTGTTATTAGTTAACCTAAACACTAGTGACTAGTTATAGAGGCTGCCTTTTTCCTCTTGAAATGTTAGTATGTGCAAAACTTGTGCCAAGCCCAAAGATTGGTTGGAGTCATTTGCTGGATGTTATTAAGAGATCCTTATAATTTCCTATCAATGCAATAAAGTTTAAAACAAACAATGTTCTCCTGTTCTTTTTTCTTTTTTAGAAAATTAAATCTGTCTAGAAATTCCAATGTACTGATGCTGTGCAATTTCCAATTTGCATAAAAACTATGAAGCTAATGAATACTAAAACAATAAATCAAATAATAATGGACCGGATTTACTACTCAAATGATCAAATACCTGAACGCTTTCCTTTTCGTCCATTTTTGAAATGTCGGGTCAACAAAATGTATGAGCTGGAAGATAAGTTTGAGATGTGGGTCTGGCACAAATCACTGTCCAAATCTGTTCAATTAGTATAGCGCGACATCAGAAACGTTTCCTGTCAACCAGATGGAGCTTTAAGAATGATCATTAAGAGAACAGAGAACCAAAAGTAAACTGGCTGAGTTGAAAAATCCTTAAGAGGTCGACTGAATGTGAAACAGCTTCTGCGGGCAGGCAGCCACAAGTCAAATTCAAAGTGGATGGGGATATCACTGCTAACCCCAGTGGTCCTAATGAAGGAAAAACGAGAGACGTGAATTTACTCACACTATATGACTTAAGCTGAAAAATCTCACACAAAAAAAGAGCGACGATACAACATAACTAATAGCTTCCATATGAGTTTCAAGTTGTTTGCACAAATTAAATGAACTGTACATTTTTTGTTGTTTCTTGATGAATTCAGTCACACTGATTTGGTAGAGAACAAAAAACAAAATGTTTAATTACAACAAACAAACAAATTAAAATAATGCTCTAAAAGCAACAATCAAAATTTTGACCCACCTGAGGGTGTTGTAAAATTCCAGATGTGTTGGGATTTTTGATCGTGGAGTTTGCTTCGTTGCCATGCCGTTACTTACAGTATAAACATCTCACAAACATTATCTATTGTTTAAGATTTTTTTCTTAAATAAAAGATTACCCACAAAATAAATAATTTTAGTTCCAGGAACACCATTTGGCGGTAACTAAATTAGTCTCTACATCAGAACAGGGTCTAACCCAGCACAATAAAAACAATAGAGACATCCACTCACCGGCCACTTTATTAGGTACACCTTACTAGTACCGGGTTGGACCCCCTTTTGTCTTCAGAACTGCCTTAATCCTTTGTGGATCATAGATTCAACAAGGTACGGGAAATGTTCCTCAGAGATTTTGGTCCATATTGACATGATAGCATCATGCAGTTGCTTCAGATTTGTCGGCTGCACATCCATGATGCAAATCTCCCATTCCACCACATCCATCCCCAAAGATGCTTTATTGGATTGAGTTCTGGTGACTGTGGAGGCCATTTCAGTACAGTGAACTCATTGTCACGCTCAAGAAACCAGTAAAAAAACTTATATAATTTGCACTTTATGACATGGCGAGTTATCTTGCTGGAAGTAGCCATCAGAAGATGAGTACACTGTGGTCATAAAGGGATGAACATGGTCAGAAACAATACTCAGTTAGACTGTGGCGTTGACATGATGCTCAATTGGTGCTAATGGGCCCAAAGTAGGCCAAGAAAATATCCACTACACCATTACACCACCACCAGCCTGAACTGTTGATACAAGGCAGGATGGATCCATGCTATCTTCTATTGCCCAATTTTGGTGAGTCTGTGCAAACTGTAGCCTCAGTTTTCTGTTCTTTGCTGACAGGAGTGGCACCCATTGTGGTCTTCTGCTGCTGTAGCCCATTTGCCTCAAGGTTCGAATTGTTGTGCTTTCAGAGATGCTCTTCTGCATACCTCAGTTGTAATGAGTGGTTATTTGAGTTACTATTGCTTTTCTATCAGCTGGAACCAGATTGGCAATTCTCCTCTGACCTCTCACGTCAACCAGGCATTTTTGCGCACAGAACTGCTGCTCACTGAATATTTTCATTTTTTTCATATTTACCATTCTCTGTAAACCCTAGAGATGGTTGTGTGTGAAAATCCCTATAGATCAGCAGTTTCTGAAATACTCAGATAAGCCCGTCTGGCACCAACAACCATGCAACGTTCAAAGTCATTTAGATCACCTTTCTTCCCCATTCTGATGCTCTGTTTGAACTGCAGCAGATCATCTTGACCATGTCTTCATGCTTAAATACATTGAGTTGCTACCATGTGATTGACTGATTAGAATTGTTCTTTAACGAGCAGTTAAACAGGTGTAATTATTAAAGTGGCCAGTGAGTGTAAGTGTTCACCGAATTTGTGAATCCATGACATATAAAACCGCATTACAATATAAAAAAATACTACAAGACAAACTAAAGCTAATGCTAGCACCATTAACAGTTACCTTTCTCTGCTGTTGTTTTTTTCTCAGCCACTATGATACTGTGTAGCACTACAAGTAAGTATATAATCCTCCCTTTCGGCCATTTCAATCAGTTTATGTTTCACCTCTATTATCATGAAACGTACAATACACAATGACAACACAGTCTCCTCCACCCTCAAGATGTTGATCTAGTTGAATGCAGCACTTAATTTTAGCTGTTGGCTGGTTTATGTTACTTCAGAGTTCCTAGTAATGATGGTGTGAAGGCCAAATCCAGACTAAACCAGAAAAAGGGAAAATAGTTTAGGGTGAACCAGTCCTGGGGCCTGTTTCAGTAAGGAGGTTCAACCAACTCGGAGTCTAACTTGAACTCTGAGTTGATTTACTGAGAGATTAAAAAATCAAATTTTTCAGAATAGCTGATCTGAGTTAGGTCAATCAACTTCGAGAAGACCAACTCAGAGTTAAGCACGCACACCACAACTATAAAAAGGCATTCTCAATGGAGCGCAGATATTAAAAGTCACCATAAAAAAGAGATCAGCATTTCTTTCTCCAGCTGAGCTTGATGTGCTCATGCAAAGTTATAGTAAATTTAAGCATATATTTATAAAAGCAACACCACTGCATTAGTGAAACAGAGACAGCGTGGGAAAACATAGCTGCTCAAGTTAATGCGGAATTTTACATTTAAAGTATTTAAATATTCAAGTATAACAAAAAAATAGGTAATGTACTGTGTGACTTCATTAAATTTTTACTTGGAAAAAGTGGGGAATTGGCTGTAGCTTTGAAGCTATTTTAGATGTAATTGCATTAAATTACATAAAATTGGGTACTGCATAGTTTCTACTACAAATCTGAAAAAACAAGAATGCATATAACCTTAACTTAATGTTCAGTGGAAATGTTAATTTAAGGTTCCCACTTTTACACACGTTGATCAGTTTTAATAGATTTAAAAGTGCACTTGTGTGTCTGCATCCACCACTGCCAAGTTGTGGAGGTTGATATGACATTTAGAATGTAAGCAGAACTAAAAAATAGTTTTTAGAACGAGTAATAATCCCATTAATCTAGTTACAGTACATGTTGAAGGTCTGTGAATTGAAGATAATTATTCATTAAAAAAAGGACAAATCATTTTCATACGTGACTTTGTTCTTTGTGTGACTGAAATGTAGGCAATAGTTTCGTTTCCATCCAAAAATATTAATAAAATTTATGTGCAAAACTGGAATATCGCATAAAAGATGCAAGGAGAAAGCAGTGTTTCCATCCAATGAAACAAAGAGAACAAAATCCTCACTTCCTGATTAACTGCCGCCAAATATCAACAGTAAAATCAGAATTTACTGCAGTAGAAGAAGCTGCGTCAATCGTATCTTTATTTAATAAACGTACTTGTGCCTCAGAAGAAAATGTTGACACATAATGAAATTGTGGGGGCGTTTGAAGCCATGAGATGTGGAGAACAGATGCTCTTGACATGCTCCAGACGCTCTGGAGGTAATTAATAATATACATTATTACTGAAACGGTTAAGGCATTTTAGAATGACCAAAACAACATTTGAGATGTTTTACAGTGCGCTCAGCCTGCTGGATTGTCCATTCAGACACATTTTCATCATCATATGATCTCTTGTAACAAACTATTTTCAATGCGCATACTGGAATTTCTTCAGCAAAAGTGTTTCCATCGCAGTTTATGCGCAACTTTTCTTAACGAATAAAAGTTTAGCCAACTCAGTTATGCGCATATGTTTTTTATGCGTATTTTCAAAAGTTATGTGCATCATGACGTTTCCATCAATTTTTTTATGTGCATATGAAAAATGAGCATTAAAATAGGTGGGTGGAAATGTAAGGCTAAGGCGAGAAATGCCACTTCGTCTTTAAAAAAGGGGAGGAGAATGACAGAAACTCAGAGTTTAGAGAATAAAACCTGCTCCTGACCAGGTTAGGTTCACAGAGTAAGTTACCATGGTAACTGACTCTGAGTTAAAGTTATCTCTCTTTCAGAAACAGGTTTGACTTACCCTGCTTTCTCGGGTTTGACAAACCTGCCATTTTGAAACGGAAAACCCAGCGTTTCTCTCATTTCAGTGTTAAAATAGCCCCTGGTGGCTAGTTCCTATAACTACCCAGCAAGCATTTTTTGTTTTTAAAAGATATCTAAAAGATGTCTAATAGACATCTAAACATAGTCTTCTTGGCTAAAACAAGGCTAAACTTGGGCTGTCAGTGAAAATCTAATAGAACAGGCCCAAACTAGACTAGTCATCAAATAAACAGAAATGAATGACTACACATATGAAGTCTGTTTAGTTTTGCTGACGACTAGTCTAGTTTTGGGTTATTCTATTAGATTTTCACTGACAGCCCAAGTTTAGCCTTGTTTTAACCAAGCTGTCTACGTTCAGATGTCTTTTAGACGTCTATAAAACACAAAATTGTTTGCTGGGTATCTAGTGCTAAAGCCACTTTGGATAAGCTAATAACTGCTAAACTACTTTCATGTACATTTATAATTCATTGATAAGCAGAAGTGCTAGGTGATGTGATTTTTGTCAGTTTATTTAACTACAAACAAGTAAAAAAATCAGTTGTATGAAAGTTTCTCAGGATCCAGGGAAACAAAGTAAATACAAAAAAAAAAAAACATTACCTTCTTATGATCAAATATAAAGTGACATTAAAAGACAAATGGGAATTCAAGTTGATTCCTCTGAATGGGTCCCAGGGTGTTGATTAGAGAATAACTGGGCTGCTGATGAAACCAAGCAGACCTAAGAGGGAGGAAAAGAGAACATCAGATTCTTGCTCTTTGAAATACTACAAACACATTTTGATTTACATAGGCGATGCACAGTCCAAGAATAAATCCCATAAAGTACCAATAGCGTAATAGGACACACGAGCACGAAGTAAATAATCATTGTATAATACATAACTTCAATAGCGTGCAGTTCTGGTTTTGACTAAGTTCAAGTACAGGAAGTGTCATGTGGTACTTTAATATGCTTTTAAAAACTGAAACACTCTCCCCAACCAAATCCCATCTGATAAATCTAAGATCACTTAAAAAGAGCCTTCATTGTCATCTGATCAAAACTTTGCCGGCCTGCCTTTTTTTTAACCAAAGCTTTGGTAGCACATAAAAAGACAAACTGGACCTATAAGAGTCATGCGATTTAACTTTCCACATAAAAAGCCGTCTATCTCCATTAAAACAGAGCCAGGTTTAAGCCTCACATTGAATACTCCAGCTTGTAGCATCTATCTAAGTTGAGACTGGGGGGGCATCTGGAACTCATTGGAGGAGATCTCCCTTGCCCTCCACTTGCAGCTTCCCACTGTCGTCCCTAAATCCCGTCTGAGAGCCGCACTGGCAAGGCAACTCTCTGACCCAGCAGCTTAAGTCACTCCTCCTTGTAAAACGTTGGACTCGGCTCTTCGAAGGAGCACTCAGAAGCATGCTTTAAATACTCTGTGGAGATTTAATATCAAGTCCATTATGGCCTTTCTGGAGCCCAGTAAATAGTCAATTAGTGGATAATTCTGATTCGATCCACATGCGGCCAGATCCGCTGGGGCGACCGGTCAGCTTTGCGTTCTGCAGCCCCAGCCAACACTCTTGGGATGAAAAAAAGGGCGACTGAAATGGGAGGGGCACCTCATGGAGCCCTATTTGTGCTTCACCTGCCTATTGCAGAGGACATAAGTGGCGTCACATCCAATGCTACATTGCTTTTTGCACTTTTGGTGACTCTGAAAAAAAAAAACCGAAATCATAATCCCTCAAGCTGGAGTTGTTTGTGGTCTCGCTGCATTGGAATGGAGGGGGGCTAAATGATCTTTGCACGAGAGGGTGGGCTTCGGGAGGAGGGCCAAATTGGGAGATTCAAGAGGTCCAACTCAAGGCGGTATTCCTTGATCAAAAGGTACATCTGGTCGACTCCAATAAAACATAAACCTAACTGTAGAAAAACAGGGTCCGACATTGCTAAGTGGCATTGGATAAAAGGACCAATAAAAATTAATAATTGTATCATATACATACCACGGATTAGAGTTCGCTACAGAAATGATGGAGGGATTAATCTTTTATCCATTGGATTATATAGACGGTTGTGAGTTTGATGTATAGTGTGCCGCAATGGCAGAAGAACACAGACAGCAAACAAGCTTAAATTTGGGGCTAATTTTTAGAAAAGCATGTTTCACCAATCACAACAAAGCTTCGCAAAGGCATCCAAATAAATAATACTCATATTTTCAAAAAACAGGATATGGTCATAAAAACTGTTATGGTAAGATTTTAGGGCTACACATGCATAGTCTGCACATTAAGTCACTGTTTCATCATAATTGTTATCCGACTAATAGCTTAGTATAGAAATGTGTGTGTGTGTGTGTGTGTGTGTGTGTGTGTGTGTGTGTGTGTAGTAAAGAAACAAGCAAGTTCTTAATGGCAAATTAGCACTTGAAACAGTGATATTCCTCCAATATGCTACCTCTTTGCTTTCAACAGAGATTTAGTTCGGTCTAGAGAGCCAATCAGATGTTAAAACACCCCTTTCACAAGCCCCCAATCTTAACACAGAACCCTAGAGTGTGTGCACATGACCGAAAAGGAAACACAGGAAGTGTTGATCCAAATAAACCAATCAGCGAAAGGATTCTTGCAGCACACACATGACCTATCAAGCGACCAATCAATGATTAAAGCAGCCGAGTCTGCTTACCTCTGTATTTTAGCAGGGAACTGTTCAGGTCAAAGGAAGGAGATTAGGTTCCAGTCGCATGACAAGGTGCACATTAATCACTAGTTTTTGAGGACAAGGTGTAACATTATTTTTTGCTTGAGTTCATAGCATCTTAGTGACGAGCCTGAGTTTGTACCAACAGTGCAAACTGTTGTTGTATTTCACATTAGGACTCCTTTAAAGGCATTCATCATTTAAGGAAGTGGAAAACCAATTTGTTTAAGCTTGAGGCTCTGTTTATGCTTACCTCACTTGTACCAGTTCTGTTACTACAGCACATACTCCGTTTATTTGACCAAAATAACAAATTAACTAAGTCAAGACTTGACAGAAAAGACTCAGCAGGGACTGTCTGGAGTGGGTAGTACTTTGCTTTAATGAACTGGGACAGGTCTATTCAAATAGACAAGGTATTGTGTATGAGGAGAAGATAATGTCTGCCAGTTTTCAACCATCTAGAGTGCCAATCCCCTCTACTGGTTGAACACTGTTACTGCAGAACCATGGATGTTGGACAAAGGTTGTAAAATTATAATTCAATAACAAAGTTGCTTATATTGTTTAAATGTATTGGTTATCCATTCTAAAATCAATAACAAAAAATAAGATCAGTGCAAATGCAATATTTATAAGTGTAGTTTATTCAAAATTTAGTTCTGTTAACTCACTATCACGTTGTTCCAACGCAAAAATATGTCATAAAATGAAATAGAGGTTCACTGTTGTTTTGGTTACCATTAATTTCAATTTTATAGGTAAAACACGGAGTCACAATTTTATCGGTCTGTTTTATGTTCTGAATTACAAATCAAGTGATTGCGATGAGTAAATGATGACAGAAGCTGACACCTGGATTTCCCAGAATCATCTTTGTCACTAATGTTTTTCCCAGGAGACTTTGGCAATCTCATACACTGTGAGGGAAGATCTTGAGATTAGCCTGGAAAAAGTAACCGCAAAGCTTCCGGCTAATTCATTTGTCCTCTTTAAAACCCAATTGAGATTCTCTGCCTCGCGAGACCTCACCTCCGGCTGATGCCTGCACACAGATCAAGTGTTTAGTTTGACAAATACAGCTTACGGAAGATCAGGCCACCAGTGACTGACAAAGAAGGCAAAAGGGATAAGACCATCAAAAAGTGATTACCTGGCTAAAGGAGGAGGAGGACAATACAACCTTGTTTGTCATTTTGCACGCTTTGCCAAGCAAAGCCTGTATTGCTAATTAGTCAGATCCACTGGGCAAATAAAAATAAAACTACAGGAAAACTCACAGGTCCATTTTAGCAGCATGCCCAATCTGTTTCATCACCAAATCTGTTTTGATAAATGGAATGAGTGCTAAAAAAAATAATTACACATTGAGATCGACAATTATGGAAGAAAATTTTGGTATATTTCTTGAATAACGGAAATGTTGTTAGGAAAAGTTGTGCAAAGAAAGCACAAAATTCAACATAAAGAGAATATTAACCTTAATATTAATTGATCTATCACAGACAAAGTGACAATTAACATTTTCTATCCATCAACGAGAATACATTTTTCCATGTATCAAAATTTCAACAAGGAGAAATGAATCTGGAAACTGAATTAAGAGTAAGAGTTCAGCATAGACAGAATCTGAATCTGACAAGGGACAAATGGACTTTCCAGGAGCCACTGGCCAAAAGCAATGCCAACTTGTGGCGCTGCAAGTGCCCTAAGCCTGAGATGGAAGGCAAACTAGAGGATTAAGGTCCTCAGTTAAGGCTCAAAGAGTCTTTACAGGTGATTTGAAGCTCATCCTTGCTGGCTTACGTAAAGCTGTTCTGAGCTGATATGGCATCTTGGTCAGAACAGGTGTTTACTGCTTCATGCTGAAGTAAAAATCTGTTGTAAATACTGTGTGAAATGGCATACTGTGAAGGCCAATGGATACCTGCTTTTTTATTTATTTAAACAACTCTAAATGAAGCAAGTGTAGTAAATTGAGAGCAGTAATATTTACTTCTTTCTCAAAGCAAGTGGTATTTAAGCATTCATAGAGAGGAGGTGACCTTTTGTGCCCTCAAGTTTGTTGTGACTCCCTTTAGAAGTAATGAAGAAAAACAAGGCAAGACTACACATACATGTAAGATTCAGAGGATAAAGTAAGAACACCGCATTACAGATGCATCGGTGTTTCCACCACTGACATGCAGCCAAGCAGATCAGATAAACTAGCAATTCACTAAGTCGTCTGCGTTCAAGCTTGGAATGAAGGACGATACGC
>NC_079449.1:21227626-21247626 GCF_903798145.1 Danio aesculapii | reverse complement strand
ACATCTTGTCAGCGTACTAAACATGCATGACAAACAATCTGTGCCCAAAGATGATTGAAAAAGCATGTTGTGAAGTGGAAGCACACGCAAATCAATAAATAATAAATCCATCAGTGGTCAGTTTGAGCTTGTCGAAGCTTTCAAGCTTGAGAACAAGGTGTATTACCAAAATATGTAAAAACAATCATTCATAAATGAAAGCATCGTGTAAGCTGTTGAAACCGGATGAATGGCTGTAAGACAATATAAACACTCTTAGTCCCTCTTCGTGAGAAAAAAGTATTAATAGTATTTTGTTAGTGACAGCCATGAATCACTAATTCATATTTATCTTTCGCTTAATAGCGAGAAGAAAATATTGACACAAAATTAACTATTTATTAATGGTGTTAATCTAAATCCATCAAACATTGACCTGGAAAACACTTTTGCTGAAGCCAGACTAGATGTAGGCTTGGTGAAGCCTGTAGGAACATACATCTCCAGCCTCTCCCCAAACTCACAGCTACGCTCACGTCTCCCTGCTCCGCACCCTTGTTTGCTCTTTGGATTACTCTCATAGCTTCTGCCCCTATTGGTCTTTGTGCTGTGTGTTTGTGTATGCGTTGGGAGCTCAGGAGTGAGAGAGCACACAACTCTTTTGTTCAAGTGACAGCTTGTGTGAGAAGGGGAATCCTTAGGATCTCTCCGTTCTTTAGCAGTCTCACTGCCATTAGCGATCTGATTGCTAATATATAACATCACATTAAACTTTGTATTTTAAAGTGGCTCAGCTTTTACTCAGTCAAATATTGACTGCTAGCAATTAAATTTTTAGATCAAGCGGAGTTACCAAGCCAGAGGCTATTGTGTATATAGCTCAGAAAAGGAGGAGGCATCCATGACATAGAATTGCGTGACTCACAATCATTTTTATTCCTTTGTCATTAGAAAAACAATAACTGTTTGCTGTTGAAAATCAAAGATGAGCAAACATGCCTTACCGTGTGAAGGAAACACAGCTCCTGATCTCACCTCTGCTGGCAATTGTAAACATACTGGCTTCAAATGTGATTCATCTGAAATTTACAAAGTAAGGAAAAGTTTGTGATTTTTCACAGAAAATCTAAAAATACTTAACATTCTACGGTAAAAACTGGCTAATTGTAAACAAAGCTAAAACTTACAGTAAAAAAAATTTAATGCTGTAACATTATTTTTATATTTAATTGTCTTCCAAAATGCTTGGATTTAAGACTAAATAAAAACAAAAACGTTTTGGGTGAAAAACAAACAAACATTTAATTAGATTTTATTTACTGTTCAGGGTTAAATCCTCAAACTTGTGTTGGATTGATATGGCCACCAAAGGGTCACTGTGTGCTGTCAAGAAGTTAGCTAACACTAATGAAACCCCAGGGAATCCATGTTGCTTTAAACACTCAATTAGTTTTGGGGGGTGAGTGGTCTTTTTTTGAAATCTATCATGTATAATTTGGGCTTTGGGGTATAAAATATACAAAATAAAAAAATATTTAATTCGATTTTATTCACTTTTTCAGGGTTAAATCCTCAAACTTGTGTTGGATTAACATGGCCACTGAAGGGTCACGGTGTGCTGTCAAGAAGTTGTTAGCTAACACTTATGAAACAACAAGTCAAGTCCCCCCCAGGGAATCCATGTTGTTTTAGACACTCAATTAGTTTTGGGGGGTCAGCAGTGTGTGCTTGCTTTCCATTTTCTGCGCCTCCCCTCATAATCTTCCTTTACACACTTTAAAATCTCCCAAATACTCCTGAGTACGCCAGAGCATAAAAGCTCGCCTCAGTACACAAAACATTTTTGGTGAAAACTGCTAGGACTGAAGAAAGATTTGCCTGATACAAAGGAGGGATATTTGCTTGTGTTTGCATTGCTGATTGGTGGAGGCTTCCAAAAGTTTGAACAGCCGGCACTCTTTCAGATGAGACTCAGATGTGGAGAAAATAGGCAAACTTAAATATCATCTAGTAAACCTTCACACGACTCTCCCAAATCGTAAAGAGGATTGTCCATCCATGTGAAGAGGTAAATAAAAGTGTTAGTGGATAGCGCCCCCTGTCTGGAATCAAATGAGATGTAAAATACTAGAATTAAAAGACTTTTATGGGGGAAAGAATAAAGTGAAGTGAGCATGTCGATGACACCTTGGCGCTCCCAAAGAGGAGGGTAATTAGAGACGGAGCAACGATCCAATCGGATTCCTCCATCCCTCCTCCTTCCTTCACTGCACAATTGAACACATGACTGGAGATGCACAACAGGGAAGCTAAGGGCCTCACGGGCAAAAAGTGGGTCACAAATGAATGCCAATTAACAGACAATGATGGCCAATTCAAATAAAGCACCCCCCCCCCCCCCCAAAAAAAAAACGACGGTCATATCTGGGTCATATGACTCTGCAAAGTTGCAACTTGGTCCAAACGCGACAGGGTTAACAGATCTTTCATACCTCCCATTGCACTGGGAGTGTGTGCTGCGTTCACACAGCTGGTGGAGACACCTCTAAATCTCCCTTTGTGTCTCTGTCAATAATCCTGTTTGCCTTCTCATTATCTCAAGCTTTAACGCCTCCGACTCACTCCTAATTCTGCAAACGGCCTCCACAAAAATTGCTGCAGGATATTAAACACATGGCAATTATCAACATGTTCACAATTCCAATTGGAATCTCTTGTCTTTGCAAATAGAAAAAAAGTAAGGGCCAAAACCATTCTAAAGGACAGTTCAGTTCTACACAGCACAGAAAAAAAATGTCCTGCTGGTCAAAACATACCAGCAGCACTGAGCCAGAGAGGAGTTCAAAGGTTCAGGGGTGTACGGTTGACATCGCAGGTTAAATCGATGAGCGTGTTTAAGATGATTGAGCAGAAAAAACGAGGTAATAAATGCCAGTTGTGCAAGATCTTATTTGCACGGATTTGTGTCAAACAGAGACGGTTGTGCGTCTTTGTTTTGACATGGACGTAGTTAATATGCTGCTGCAGTCGAAGATGTCTTTAGCTGTCTAAATGACTTTGAACAGCATGGTGGAGATGTTGGAAGACAATGCATATGATGTACTGGAAAAACAATGATGTGGAGCATACTGCCATCTATTGGTGTTCAATGGATGAAGGAATGAAAGATGAAAGAAAATATTTTGATAGATTCTGAACAAAAACAATAAAAATCAACCAATGTGTTTGTTTATTAAATAAAAAAAAAGTGTTAGCGTAAGTGCGTATGTCTCTCTAAAACAAAGATGCCCAAAGTAGGGCCCGAGGGTGAAAGATCTTGGAAGAGGGTAAGAATGATGGACAGGGTTGGTGTGTTTTATTGCTGAGCTGCAAAAAAGGCTAATTAAAATGAAATGTTTTGATTAAATGTTGTAAATGAATCTGATTTTTAAACATGTAAATACTGTCACTCAACAAACAGAGGACTATGCAGAAGACATCAGTGAGCAAATCAGGGCAAAAACTAGTGTAACTCCATTCTGTTAGACAGTTGAAGTCAGAATTATTAGCCCCCCTGTTTATTTTTTCCTCAATTTGTTTAACAGAGAGGTTTTTTTTTTTTTTCAACACATTTCTAAACATAATATTTTTAATAACTCATTTCTATTAACTGATTTATTTTATCTTTACCATGATGACAGTAAATAATATTTGACTAGATATTTTTCAAGACACTTCTATACAGCTTAAAGTGACATTTAAAGGCTTAACTAGGTTAATTAGGTTAACTAGGCAGGTTATGGTAATTAGGCAAGTTGTTGTATAAGGATGGTTTGTTCTGTAGACTACTAGGGGCTAATAATATTGACCATAAAATGGTTATTAAAAAATTTAAAACTGCTTTTATTATAGCCGAAATAAAACAAATAAGACTTTGTCCAGAAGAAAAAAATATTATCAGACATACTGTGAAAATTTCCCTACTATGTTAAACATCATTTGGGAAATTAAAAAAAAAAATAAATAAAAATAATCAAAAATATATCAAAGGAGGTTTAATAATTCTGATTTTAACTGTAAATGAGATTACATTAGTGAATATAAAGCAAGATTTTCTAGTTATATTTAAATTTTATTAAATAAATTTGGAAGTTACCCATGGCAGTTATTTTTTACATCCGGCCCACTATAGCCTCAATCAAGTTTGGTTTTTGACTCTTCATTAGGAAAAGTTTGGGCACCCCTGGTCTAAAAGAATAAAAATGTGAGTTTCCACTATCAAAAATATAAATACGGTATAAATAATCAAATATTAGTATTGTTCTTAGTTAAAAACACTTAGGCTTTTATTCTGTAAGGATATTTAATAATACCATTTAAATCAATATTATTATTTATGACTAAGTAAATATAAAATCTGCCATGCTTCCTTTAATATATTGAATACCTTTAAACAATATTTAAAGGTATAAAAACATGGAATATTTTAAGATGTTCCTATTTAAATATCTGTAGACATTCTTGAAATCAGTTCATAAAATAAATGTTACTTAAAACATATTGATTAAAAGCAAATTCAGAGAACCAATAATAACTCTCAAGTGGTCTCTTAATACATCACTGCCCCACCAAAAAAAATAAATAAAATAAAAATTGGATTGCACTTCTTAACTCTTAATGTCGCTAGTTAACACACTCAATGCATTTTGTTTCAACACATCCAATAATTCCTATAATACTAACCTTTACCAAATAGTTGATTTGTCAGTTTTAAAATGTTAAAAGCACCGGAATTAATAAATATACTATGAAAATCAGAAATTGTAAAGTGTAAGACCAATTTATTTAAATGTATTCAAAACAAAACATCTTTGACTACTAAATCATCTTTATTTTTTGAAGTATGCCATCAAATAATTCAGATTCTCATTTAACATGTTTTCTTGTTTCTTTTTTTTACAATAGAACCAAAATCAAGTGTAGTGATGCAACAGGATTATGTTTGTTTAATTTTCTTGTAAACCAACAATACTGTGTGTGTGAACCATTATTTAAAACAGTCATTCTTTAAATGACTTTAACAGTCATTATTTAAAACTGCCAAAATATAGTCAACCATTTGGTAGAGCAGGCAGTTAAAGGGTTAACATATTTTAGAGCTGCATGTATACACACACACATATACAGTTGAAATCAGAATTAAAATGTTTTTACTCTTTTAAATATTTCCCAAATGATGTTTAACAGAACAAGGAAATGTTCACAGTATGTCGGATAATATTTTTTCTTCTGGAGAAAGTCTTATTTTTTTTATTTCGGCTAGAATAAAAGCAGTTTTAAATTTTTTAAAAATCATTTTATGGTCAAAATTATCATCCCCTTTAAGCTATAATTTTTGATAGTCTACAGAACAAACTATTGTTATACAATAACTTGCCTAATTAAGCTAATTAACCTAGTTAAGTCTTTAAATGTCATTTTAAGCTGTATAGAAGAGTCTTGAAAAATATCTAGCAAAATATTACTTACTGTCATCATGGCAAAGATAAAAGAAATCAGTTATTAGAAATGAGTTATTAAAACTATTATGTTTAGAAATGTGTTGACAAAATCTCTCAGTTAAAAAGAAATTGGGCGGGCGTAAATAAACAGAGGGGCTAATAATTCAGGGCGTTTAATAATTCTGACTTCAACTGTACACGCATATATACAGCAGCTAAACGGTAGGTCATACATGTTCATCCCGCACTGTCTTTCATATAGTATGAACACACTCATTAAAACAAGACAAACAGAAACTGAGTGGTTTGGTTTCCAGCAAACAAAAAAGAACAGAGAGATGCCGAGCATGCGAGCGCCTCAATCACTATAAACATAATTGATAACAAAGCTCATCACTGCACTCTCCTGTGCTCTCAAAAACAATGCTTTGTTGGGTGTGATTGCAAAGTCAAAGAGAACGCAAACACAGGTCATAGTGCGAATGGACGGCCACAATACATCAGAGCAGCGCTTTAATGTAACACCTGCTGTCCAGGCCTGCAAGTCATTGTGCCACTAACAAGGCACTCAGGGGCATAAAAGTGCAGTGCTCCCTGGTCGCCTTTGTGGCAAGCTAGGAGCGTGTTTGCTTTCGAGGTGTTCTCCTGGTGCGACAGCGATGTGCTCATTGTCAGCAGGCTGTGGGCTTTGTGCACTGACACGCAGAGGAAGGGAGGGACTGCAGATGCGTGAGTGTGTCTGGAGCTTGGCCAGAGAGAGGCACCTGTGCAACACCTCCCCTTGTGATTTTACATAAGTAATCCCTCTCTCACTAAAGCATACAAACTTCTGAACGCAGAGCCATTCACCGCAAAAGTGTCTTTCATCCTTTTGGAAAACGACAGCGCTGGCTTGTTTTCAGTTTCTAAGGCATCACCTCTGTTGTTGTTGTGAACATTCTAGCTCGGGGCTGTTCTGACACCGTTTTGTTTTTTTTGGGTGTGATTCCTGGTACTAAGCCGGGAGATGTTGTATTAAAAGTGATGGTATTCTTTGACTTTGGAGTCACACCTGCTTCTGGTCAAATGTGATTTTATCGTGAGGAAATGTTCCTCAAAATAAGGTTCAGTTTGGGGCATTGATGTGACAAACTTCTTTGGTAACCTAAATATATTTTATATGCATATGTGAATCCTTTTAAGTGGTAATAGACACATCTTTTAAATTGAATCTAAAATTAAGCAAATCGTGAAGCACTAGTGGTTATAACACAATCCTTAAATAACACCAAACACTTAATATCATATTAATATAATATGACTTGCACTGCACGGGGATATACACTCATCGGCCACTTTATTAGGTACACCTTACTAGTACCAGGTTGGACCCCCTTTTGCCTTTAGAACTGCCTTAATACTTCGTGGCATAGATTCAACAAGGTACTGGAAATATTCCTCAGTGATTTTGGTCCATATTGACATGATAGCATCACGTAGTTGCTGCAGATTTGTCGGCTGCACATCCATGATGTGAATCTCCCGTTCCACCACATCCCAAAGGTGCTCTGTTGGATTGAGATATGGTGACTGTGGAGGCCATTTGAGTACAGTGAACTCATGTCATGTACAAGAAACCAGTCTGGGATGATTCGTGCTTTATGACATGGTGCGTTATCCTGCTGGAAGAAGACTTCAGAACATGGGTACACTGAGATCATAAAGGGATGGACATGTTCAGCAACAATACTCAGATAGGCTGTGGCATTGACTTAATGCTCAATTGATACTAATGGGCCCAAAATGTGCCATGAAAATACCCCCCACACTATTACACCACCACCACCAGCCTGAACCGTTGATACAAGGCAGGACGGATCCAAGCTTTCATGTAGTTGATGCCAAATTTTGACTTTACCATCCGAATGCCGCAGCAGAAATCGAGACTCATCAGACCAGGCAATGTTTTTCCAATCTTCTACTGATTTTGGTGAGCCTGTGTGAATTGTAGCCTCAGTTTCCTGTTCTTAGCCGACAGGAGTGGCACCCTCTGCTGCTGTAGCCCATCCGCCTCAAGTTTGGACGGGTTGTGGGTTTAGAGATGCTCTTCTGCATACCTTGGTTGTAACGAGTGGCTATTTGAGTTACTGTTGCCTTTCTATTAGCTCGAACCAGGCTGGCCATTCTCCTCTGACATCAACAAGGCATTTGTGCTCACAGAACTGCCGCTCACTGGATATTTTCTTTTTTTGTGATCATTCTCTGTAAACCCTACGGATGGTTGTGCATGAAAATCCCAGTAAATCAGCATTTTCTGAAATACTCAGACCAGCTTGTCTGGCACCAACAACCATGCAATGTTCAAAGTCACTTAAATCATCTTTCTTCCCCATTCTGATGCTTGGTTTGAAATGCAGCAGATCAACTTGACCATGTCTACATGCTTAAATACATTGAGTTGCCGCCATGTGACTGGCCGATTAGAAATTTGCGTTAACAAACAGTTGGACAGGTGTACCTAATAAATGGCCAGATGGCCAGAGAGTGTATTTTTGTAGGAGTCAAAATTTTAAAATTTTGCTTAGACATAGACCATTAGAATATTAAGTAAATATTATGTTCTGTTACAACATTGTGTACATTTCCTACCGTAAATATATATGAAAACGTAATATTAATTAAGATGCATAACTAAGAACTTAATTTGAACAACTTAAAAGGCAATTTTCTCAATATTTTTAACCATTGGTTTCCAGATTTCCAAGTTGCATTTCAGCCAATTATTCTCCAATCCTAGCAAACCATACACTAATGGAAAGACAGTTAATTCAGCTTTCCGATGCTGTAAAAGGGTAACAAAATGTGTGTTGGTAAGTATTGATATTACAATTCATAAAATCTGGACTTATAAATCCCTAAAGTAGACCCCTTAAACACTAAAGAGATGATGAATTAATAAGAAAAAAATAATGAAACCATGCAAAAAAGATAAACAAATTAGACTACAATTTATAAATATTTCAAATGAATTGCACTTCACAGTAAATTCTTAGCAGCTATTCAGATATTCATCTATTCAGCTGTTAATATAATGTCAAAATGTAACTGCAGAAACCTGAAGCACGGAAAGATGATGAGAAAAATAAAAATCACAAGACATGGTTCAACAAATTTGTAAAGATAAAAGTAAACTAACTACTCAGCAAAAAAGCACTTGAGAATTGTGCTGAAAGCCATCCTTTACACAACTGCGCTTCCGATGACAATTCATTAGTTCTTCATAACTCATTCAGTCTTTGTTGCGATGAATCCTTTGAAAACCCTGAGACATTTGGCACCGTTGGCTTGTATCCACATGCTCTGAAAGGTTTTAAACCGGTTTCATCAATGTGAAAACGAACATTACCGACTGTGGCTCGCACTGGGCTGGATTAAAAGCGACAGGAATAAAAGTGCTCAAAAGAGGCTAAATAAACAGTTGCCTTTCTCATTTCGCTGGTGAACTGTGTAATGATGAGTCAGGGCAAGCGTTGAGTGTTGTGAAAGTGTGCATGCATAATTCAGCCACCCTCAGTCTCTTACACTGTCTGTCTGTCAGCACACGGAGAGCCTGTGCCACTTTGAAAGGCCTCAGAAGTCGCCTCTCGACACACAGGCATGAAGGGGAAGGGTGCGTCTGTGTATAAATCCTGCATCGGAGCTGTCTCTGCCTGCACATTAGGGCAGATGTCTGTCAGCAGAGTTCATTTGCTTAAACAAACTGCCGTGGCACTCCACATGTGGCCCCCATTCATTAGCGTGGCACTTGAAGCCCTGCGTGTTTTGACACACTGTGTCTCAGAGCTTCCAATATTTACACAACCACAGACCACCTACGTTCTAGCAAGGCACACAAATGTGCATACACACTTCTAAAGCATTCAATTTTCACTTGGGTTTCCTTCACTCATTTGCAAGCTCTGACACTTAGGCAGAGAGAGGAGGAGCTGGGCATTCTCTTACAGCCAGGAGATTTCTCTTTTTTTCTCTCTCTCTACACAAACCTATGCAAACAGATGTAGCATCCATCATTCTGGGGATGTCAGATGGATTTAACTGTAGACGATTGATTGGTTTCTCTGAAGAAAATCGCGATCGACTTGTTAAGAACATGCTTATTGTTTACTTGGTAATGGTGCTCTGGCACATTGCATATGTCAGGATAAAAACCACTGCATATGTGGACACCATAGGTAAACTGAAAATTATCATCATGCTAACACTATACAAAAAGGTTCAGTGCTGAATGAACATAAGGTAATGCATTAGATAAAGATAATTTATTAATTTAGCTTAATGTTTATATAGCATTAGTTTTTGCCGGTTTTAGACCACAATATTTCATTAGTATGGTATATGGCTTCTTTTTGCGGTTAGTACAGCACCAAATTGTCTTGAGAATGACAGATACAAGTCATGCACAGTGGACAAAGGGATTTTGAGCCCTTCTTGCAGAATATTGGCTAGGTCACTACGTGTTACTGGTGGGGAAACATTTTTCCTGACTTTTTCCTCCAAAACCCTAAAGTGACTCAATATTATTTGGTTCTGGAGACTGTGCAGTCCATGGGAGATGTTCAACTTCATATTCCTGTTCATCAAACCACTCTATTGCCAGTCTTGCTGTGTGAATACGTGCATTATTATCCTGAATCACGGCACCATCTTCAGGACACAATGTTTGAACCTTTGTGTGCACATTGTCCTCCAGAATGTTTCAGTAGCCCCTGGCATTGATGGCGTCCATCTAGCACAAGTACTGGGCCTAGAAAATGTCATGATATTGCAGCCCAAACCATCACTGATCCACCCTTATGCTTCTGCATGCAACAGTCTGGGTGGTATGCTTCTTTAGGGGCTTCTCCACACCGTAACTCTCTTGAATACGGGAAAGACAGTGTTCATCAGAGAACAATACATGTTTCACTTGGTCCACAGCCCAAGATTTTCACTGCTGGCACCACTGAAACCAATGTTTGCCATTGACATGAGTGACCAAAGGTTTGGCCATAGCAGCCCGACCATGTATATTGACACTGTGAAGTTCCTAATGAATATTTTTTGGTGGAAACAGAAAAGTTGAGGGGCACATTTAATTCTGCAGTAAGTTGGGCAGCAGTGAGTTTAATTTTTTTTGGATGGAATCAGGGTTAGCACATCTCTTTCAGACAGCTTCCTTCAGACCACAGTTGTTGGATGTGGTTCATCCTTCTCGGTGGTATGCTGACATTGCACTGAATATGGTGGCACTTGATGCATCACAAAGACTTGCTATCTTGGTCAAAGATGCGCCAGAGACCAATAAAATAAAATTGGCCACCAGGCTGGTCATATTAAGCCATGAAACCTCCAACACTAAAGTGGCCAGTATTTCAGTGTCAATGTCCAACCCCTGTATATATTTATTGTTAATATTATTGCATTTTGAATTATTTTTATTTTATTTCAACACTGCATACCCCTACAACACACACAATGGGAATATGAGAGCTTCATATTAAATATATAACCTTCAACAATACAAAATAGCTTGTCTGCAGCATTTAGAAGGCAGCAAATCACTGACAGCCAGAGCGTCTACCAGCAAGAATCTCTGATTTAAACTTCAGCTCAACATTCTTTGGTAAGCAGAAGACAGACCTTCATGAACATGGTTAATTTAGAGCTCGAGGTAGGAAGGAGGACTCTTTCCTCCAATAGGAGCCAGAGCTAGGGCTTACAGCATGGCATGAAGAGGGCCAAGACTCATAGCTCAGGTAATCCCTGCTATGATCAGCACTGAGGAGACAGTTCAGCCAGAGAAGTGAACTTCACAAGGCTTCCACCCAGCCTACAGCGAAATCAAAAACACATGGTGGGATCAGACAGCTTCATATGCACTTACATCACAAAACAAGGGGAATGTGAGGTCATACTGTATATGAACAGCAGCACATCAGTATAATGAGAGGCTGTTATCTATTGTCTGGCTGATTGACAGTGCCATTATCTGAATCATGCAGAAAGAATTCAAGTTAGGTCTGATTAATCCAAGCAAATCATATGTCAGATGGTCTGGAAATCAGATCTTAAAGAGTTTAAAACAATAGAGATTCAATTAATAAGAGTCTCTTTGTAGTGCAGATTTACAGAAATGTCTTATTGAAACATCAGGCACATTTTCATTGCGCTTCAAAATTGAGCAAATTGATATTGTGCAGAGAAAATAGGCCTACTGAAAACATCAATTTCTCACACATACACACAACATTGCATTTACAGGTCACAAAAAATCCTTGATTCTGAATCCACAGGTCCCTATGTGTAATTGTGCACTGTAAATTCCCAGACAAATAATGACAAAACAAAACAAAAAGGCCATTTCCTTGCAATTATGCTCATCTTTTATTAAAAATAATGGCTTGTGCAGTGTCTTTGATGTAAGTAAACCTACTTATATTTGTCGCCATGATTTTTGGATTTACTTAAAATGAGATTTAAAGATTTTTTGCTAAGGTTTTGTGCAAATTTGTAATAGAAAAATGCACCTACTATAAGACTAAAGAATGCAGGTCTGTCTGATGAAAAAAAACTTCTCTAAAGGCGGCATCGTTCAGTGTAAGATCCATCAGCATCTCTATTAAAAAGTCAATTTTATTGATTCACTGAAGAGTGTCAACAGCAATGTTTAACTACATTAATTAACCAACAACACATGATTACTCTCTCATAATTTAGAAATCAATTTCCTACCAAATGGAAATGACAATAGGGAGTTACCAAATCACTCTGAAGTCTTTGGCTTATTAAACTAATGGGCGCTTCAGCACTTTGAACTTCATAAAAGAGTCATTCATTAGTGGCTAAATCTTCAGATACACTTATGTGACCACAATGCACACGAATATGGAAATTAATAGTTGCAAGTACATGTGGGATTTTTTTTTTATCTGTGAAAGAGAAGCACAAAAAAAGCATTGCAGTTTAATGCATCTGTCAATTTGGCCTAAAAATTAAGAGTGTGATTACGACTGATTTTAGGATACCAAATGGAAATGACTATTGTGAGTTACCAAGTCAGTTTTAGTCTTTGATTAATTAAACTAATGGCCACTAAGGCACTTTAAACCACATTAAAGAGCAATTCATTAGTGACTGAATCTTCAGATATAAAAGTAGCCTCTATGTAAACGGTTCAGGACAATCTCCAATTTTGATTTGATTGCTTTTAAGTGCATAAAAAGCATATTAAAGGTTTTTAAATAACTTTTGTGAGAATAAATTGTCAAATCTATCTCTTTTATGAAACTGTTTAATGCTTTAAATAAACAGCATGCTTTTTCTGACCATTTTATTTATTAAAATGTATAAAATAACCATTTGAAGTAGTTTGAAGGATGGGGGCAAAATATAAAGACTTAAAATGACAATTAAAATGTAATTTGGGTATAGACTGTGATGATAGTTTAATATATTGATTTTTGATTCAAATGATTCTTAACATTCAAGATAGATAACTTTTAGGTGTATAAAAACTGAATGATATTTTAGAGGGTTTTTCTAAGAAAATCCTTTTATTAAATAATAAAATAAAATTCTTCCTTGATTTTACATGAAACTACTTTGATGTTTATGCTTTCAAATGTAAATTACAAATGTAAATTACAAAAGGGAGTCACCACATAAGTTGCGCATATGATTAGAAAATTAATGGTCACTTTAGCACTATAAATCTTGACATAACAATGACATAACTATATTATTACTGATATAAAAAGATACTACAATCAAATAATCAAGACAGATTAATAACAACTGTGAGAAATATGACTTTGATATTTAAGTTATAACACGTTAGGTTAAACTCAATCACCTACCTGACAAGTGGCCTCTCTGATTTAACAGAGATTACCGACATAAAACATATTAAAGGCTTTACGTAAACAACAGAGGATGAACCATAGCGAAGAATGTCTATACTCAGATCAGTCTACTTATCGAACTGTTAAATCAGATTAAGTGTCTAATTCTAAATAAACCTCTGAAAGAAATCCGGGTTTATTGTTCAGGGGGTTCCAAAACTATAACCCAAGCCAAGATTTGACAGCTGTGTCTGCAGACAGCTTGAGGGGGAGATGTTTAGGAACTAAGATGACCACGAACGGCCAACAGCGCTTAAGTCTTGAAGATTAAAAGTTGATAACAACACATTTCTGTAGTCGATAACCTATCTCCACACATTAACCAAACATTTGGAACAGTTTAAACTGTTATCGATCGATTAAATGCCAAAGACGAATGGCATATTAGACTTACTCTTCATGAGTTCCTTAATACCTTTGTCTGCTCATGAGCCAATTATTGCCAGAGATTATACGTCTAAACCTCTAACAGAGCCTCTTCAGCCCATAAGAGTTTTTATTCTGATTTCAGGTTGTAAAAACTGGCATCCAAACCGGCACAAGATGGTAACAAGACAGACAGATTAACTGAAATGAGGATTAGCTATCCATTACATTATAGCTTACTCCTCACCTGCAGTCACATCCCTCTTTTAAAAAAAAACTTAACTAAACAAACAAAAAACAAAACAGATTTATCAAGACTAACAAACCATCAGTGACTAGGCAACCACCTGTCCACAAGCCACTCCTAGTTAAAGCACCAAAGCCCATAACGCAAGCAGTTCTAACATCACCCCACCCTTCGTCCCTAACAATGCGCTCACAGCTTCTGGCTAACAGCTTCATTGAATGTGACGCCTTGGGGACACACAGCCTCAGATATAGTGTAAAAACCTGAGCTCACGTCCTGTTCATTGTGTTTAACTTCCCATAAGCAAGTCCACTGGTCATAACAAAAAATGATCAAGGTGGGAGTCAAAGATGGATGATTAGGAGAAAACATTTGGTAGATAACATTGAAGTCAATGTGGATTCTGTAACTTAAAGGCACAAAAACATCCACACAAATCAACATGGATAACAAAAAGTCCCACCAAGATATCCAAAACTGATTAAAAAAGTTATTAAAATACACATTATGAAAAAGGCTCGGTCATTTTGCGGAAAAATAAGAGGCATGTTTTCTTTTGTTTCGTCCAAAAAGCAGTGAAGTGAAAAGCTTCGCTCTGAATGACCACATTTTATACTCTGTGAAGCGCGATAATTTCCTCTCACGAGACAAAATGATCCAGTTTAATTACAAATATAACGTTAACCTCTGTAATGGGGTCAGAGTCTGTCGACCTTCCTTCTCCACATTAAAAACCACCAAACTATGCCATGTGTGCTGAGCTCCCTACAGGCTATGAATAATGGCCAATTATTTAATGTGCCCTCAACGTCCTCGCCCATTATAAATAAAAGTTTGGACGGCGTTGAGAAGTAACGGCTGAGGCTAACACCTTCGAAAGCTGCCGAGTTCTGCTCTGGGGCAAAAACAAAAGGCCAGGAAGGAGAAAGAAAAAAATTATTATATGGGCCAGTGGCTCCAGAACATCAGTGCCGGACAGTGGATGAAACCAGCAGGAGATGTGTTAAACATGTTGCGATGGTAGCTGTGTGAATGATGGGACGACACCTCTGGGGAGTGCGTCGACCCCAATATACACACCCAGAAGATGGTCGGCCCACAGGGGTGAAACATTTGTCAGAATGAACTGGGGACAGGAGGCTGATGAGAGCCAATTCAAGGTAGTGGGCTGTGATAAAGTTGGCATATTCAACTTTTAATAAATGATGCAAGCTATACTAGTATTTGTACAGTGTAACAAAAGATCAATACATTAAAACTCTTTCAGTTTGAAATTCCTTTACATGCCCAGTTGAAATCAAAATTATTAGCCCTCCAGTAAAATTTTTATTCTTTAAAAATTGTTTCTTAAGTGCCGATTTTTTTCAATTCAATTAATTTTGTTTTTGTCATGATGAAAGAGCATAATATTTGACTAGATATTTTTCAATATACTTGTACTCAGCTTAAAGTGCAATTTAAAGGATTAACTAGATTAATTAGGTTAACTACAAGTTAGGTCAATCAGGAAAGTCATAGGAAAACAGTGCTTTGTTCTGTAGACAATTGGGGGGAAAAAAGGAAAGAAATATTTATTTATTTATTATACTCGGGATAAATAAGTACATCTTTTAAAAATGAATATTTTTTATCCATTTCTCAGTGAACATAGGCAATAATATTTAGTGTATTTAAACAATTTAAACAACAATTTAATCCATTATATTTATTAAAATAAGAGTTTGTTCACCTAACATCATTATGAATAGAAACATAATACATTTAAGTTAAAACGGTTATTGCAAAATAAATAAATAAATAAATTACAAACTATAAAATTTGGACAAAATTACGTTTTTTTTTTAAGTTTTTTTTTCTGTTTCTTAAAAATGTATTTGATATTTTCTTCCATCAAATTTTAATTTGGAGGTATTAATTTTTGGAATGTGATCTTAAGTTTTTTTGTTATATTATTTTTAGTTTTGGCTTTGGTGCTGACTAATCTAACATCTGTGTACAAATATATTATTGTGAAGCATCCTGTACAAGATATTGATTTAAAACAGAGATCTGAGGGGTGTACTCATTTATGCTGAGCACTGTATATATTGTGCCATAAGCATAAAAGTTAATTGTTCAATGCCTAGATTGAGCTGTAGCATTTAAAAATAATATTTTTAGGGTTTAATTACCTTTTTTTCAGACAAAGGAAAAAAAAACAAGATGTTAATATATGCTATTTATAATTATATATAAAATTTAACTATTGTTTTAGCATCAGCAAAAAAAAAAAAAAAAAACTAAAATACAGTCTAAAGTTTAGGGATTTATTGTTCTTATATTAAATAACGATCAATTTACACCTCATAGATGAGCACCAACAAACAAAACTGTCTGAGTTTGTTGGATCACAGTGTCGCCCCTGTCAGTGTCTGTTGCGGTGGGTTGAAGTCTGTTTTCACCCGACTGAACACATTCAATAATCTGCATTTGCTGGATCGTGGAACGTCTGAGCAGTGTGATATGATTTTCCAACAAACTCAGACTTAAAATCTGACCAAAAAGGCTTCATATAAATGTATTTTAGCCCAGAAACGGACCATATAATTAATTATTTAATAATTGTGTCTGGCAATTGTTGGGGCAGTGTGAACACGGCAGTAATTTTTTATAACAACATTCTAAACACCAATTGCTGCCAATTGTCTGTGCAGTGTGAACTGGCCTTAAAGCTATAGTATTTAGTCAAAAAAATTCTGTTAAATTATTCCTGTTATGACAAAGTTACATTTTAACAGCCAGAACTCTGTAACACATGAACCTTCATCATGTGCTACATCATTCTTAGATGCTGACGTTGCTTAAGAAACATATCTCATAATCAATGTTAAAAATGATTTTGCTGTTAATTTATTTTGATTTTTTGAGGATTCTCTGATGAATTTATCATTCATTAAATACACACAAATAAAATGAGAAATATTTTGTACATTTTCTAATGTCTTTATGATCATTTTCATGCATCCTTAAAGAAACCCAATAAAGAAGTTTAAATGCAATCTTTTTTTATTAATCATCCTATCCAGATACTTTTGATAAGAAGTATGACGTAAGAAGTGTTTTTGACACTATGAAGCGTTGTCTTCAGTTAATGGGTCATCTTGGTCCAGACACGCCAGGCGCAAAAGTAATGATTACTCAACCAGAGCAGACTTTGTGGATCAATAAACTTATGTTCATGTGTAGCGGTGCAGCCTATAATCGCCTAATAACAACAAGCCAATAAGCCCTTCTTACATGATCCTGATCAATATTTCACAGAAAACAAACCTAATTTACTCCATTATTGATCAAGAAATATAATAGACTGCCATTAGTATTACATACAAATAATGTACAAAGTGTCTTTATTAAATTTGATGTGTTTTTCAAATGCTATTTTCATGGCTTCCTGTTCCTGTCTGGTTCTGGTTTAATTAGTACTCAAGGACCTCCAATCAATAAGGATTTTTCCCCCAATTTGAAGAACATGTTCCATATGGCGTTGTAAAAAAAAGACATGTTTATGTGTGTAAAGGTTGCAGAAAAACATGAAATAACAAAAGAATTAAGTGACTTCATCTGAAATAAACACAAGTGACGGCCTGTTGTTCTGACATTGATACCACAAATAGCAAAAAGTTAATCTTTTAAACAGTATTGTTGGTCTGGCTTTCTTGTGTTGGTTTGGTTCAATTAAAAGGAAAAAGATGTTTGAGAGATATTCAGGAGGTATTCACAGTTCTTCACTTTTTTGCTGACGTCTTACAGCCTTATTCCAAAATGAATTAGATTTATTATGTTCCTCAAAGAAGGCTCTGGGGTCAGTTGGGGGTTCAGTGCCTTTGCTTAAGGGAACCATCTCAGGCATGGTATTAAGGATGGAAGGGAGTGCTGGCTATTTACTTCCCCCACCTACAATTCCTGCTGACGCAGTGACTCAAAGCAGCTACCGTTGAATAAAAAGTCCAATTCTCTCACCATTAGGCCACAGTTATTCTGTGGGATTTTTAATTTAGACTTCAGACATCATATTCCATCCAGATAAAGGACAAAAATAAGGTTCTCTTTTAAACAAACACATTGATCCATTAGTGTGGTTCATTTGAACTGGTTTTGGCACTGCCATTTGAACCTTGGTGTGCTCTGAACAAGGGGAGAGAGGATACTGAAAAACATGCTTTCAAATAAACTCTGCTTTGTGTTGCATTCATATTATGACCTATTAGAAAGATTTTTAAAGGATCATGTGACAACAGACCAGAATAGGAACTAGAGACTAGGAATACATTACTTTTTAAATATATTCAAATAGAAAACTTTATAGATCAAATCAGTGCAGCCTTGGTGAGACTTACTTTTTAAAGTCAAGTCTTACTTATTAAAGTCTTAATGAACCCAAACTATTTAACAATACTGTACAACAAACACACACAATACTTATAAAGCAAAAAGCTCAACTGATTAAAATTTCAAGCTTTGATCACTTAAAATTGCTAAATTAAGGGAACATAAATCTGTGTGCTTTGCGTAGAGTCTTAAACTAGTTTACTAACCTTTACTTAAGGACTCCAGTTCACGTTCATTCAGAAAGTTTACCAGGGTAAGCACTGGAAGAGAAAGGCTTAATGTGACAAGAAAAATTCAATCACCAAGCATCCACAGCAGACTGCCAACACTTGGCTAACCTCTGTGTTTGGGAATGTCTGCCCTCAGACGCCCTTTCAAGCCGCTTTGGCTGCCTGTTCTTCCTCAAATATGATCTCTGAACCTTGATGCCTGTTCATAAGATCATAGAAACAGCACTAAATATTATGATATTAGTACATGCTATCCATTTAATGACTTATGAGCAGATTCTTCCTACCTTTTTGGATCACTAAGCTGTCATTCAGTACCTCAACAGGTGTAGGAGGCAAAGGCTTAACTTTTATACATGTGCTAGTTTCACTAGTTCTTTTCTCCCTCTCTGAAGACGAGACTTCTCTTGACCTTTCCTTCCCTGAGGGTTTCTGGGTCAAGTGTCTGACCGAATCTCTTCGTATAGCATTCTGAAGTGGCACTACAACTGCATTTATTCTAGCCTCAACTTCTTTTATTTTCCGCTGGTTACCATTTTGTGTCTGCTTCATCTCCTTCCTATTCAGGATACAGACCCTCCTTTTCTGGTAAAGTTCGGGTGTCAGTGAGGCTGAATTAGCTTTGTGTGGATTTTGCGCTTGGGACTTCTTTGGCATGCGGTTTGTGATCCTTACATCTGAACTTTGACCTGCTGAAATGAAGCATGTGCACCTTCAGAATGAGCACTGAGAAAAGCATAATGCCTGAAAAACATGATAATGTTTAAAACGGTGGAAAGAGCTTTCTTCTCTGATTAAGAAAAAAACTGAATGTGGACAGACAAGGGCTGAATTAGGCTAATTCAATTAAATTTATTAGTTTAATAAATGGCAAGCTGGGGCAGGGTCCAACTGTTTCGCAGTCTTGCGCGGCTGCAGACAGCTTATTAGGATGTCCTGCACTACACATATTCTCACGCCTTAGCCTTTAGCATCCTTATTCAGATTGATACTAATGGGCCGGTCTCAGCCCGCCATGCAATTACAATAACGAACTGGCTGCCTCTGCACAGGGCGGATGAAGAGGGATGAGCTTTAATAAAATTTCTTCCTTGGCCCCCACATTAACGGTGTTGCTGTTTAAGCCCCTCTAACGAGACAAATCTTGTCAGGCTAATGGTGGTTAATTTGCCAAGGTCCCCCACTTCACCCACCTCTTTCCTCAAAGACTCCGGAATAACAAATAATTTAATTTAATATGTTCCTTGGAACATAATGTGAGAAAAAAAGCATATTTTAGAGTCAATTTCTATTCTTATCACAGTTAAAGTATTCAAGTATTGCTGCCAGAAACAATGGCTTTCAATAACAATATCTGTACATGTATTATTCTTAAACCCTGAATGTATATAAAACAAATGCCGCAAGTAAC